>NW_026891701.1:0-48191 GCF_015708825.2 Lethenteron reissneri
CCCCGACTGCTGCTGCCGGCCACGCTCGGAGGCGGAGTCTGAAGAATCTGGCTGGGGGCCAAGCAGGGCCAGTGGGGCGGGGCTAACGACGCCATCATTCACCGCTCGCAGTCGGTCGCTACGCGGCGAGGATGCGGCGTCGTCGCTACGTCGTCATCGCTACGTCGTCATGGTGCCGTCACCACTACGTCACCTTCATCGTCGTCACGGCTACGATATCACCGCTACGTCACCTTCATGGTCGTCACGGCTACGATGTCACCGCTACGTCACCTTCATCGTCGTCACGGCTACGATGTCACCGCCACGTCACGGCGTGGTCGTCGTCACGGCTACGATGTCACCGCCACATCACGGCGTGGTCGTCGTCACGGCTACGGTGTCACAGCCACGTCACGGCGTGGTGGTTGTCGCCGTCACCGCATGGAGGCGAGTCGCTCCGCCTTGAACTTGGAGACGCGTCTGGGTGCAGCAGGAGGCTCGCCGGAGTGGGAGCCGTCACCACCCGCACCTGCCCTGCCGCCATCGTCGTCGTGGTGGCGGCGCGCCGTGGCTGGCGCCGTGGCTGGCGCCGTGGCTGGCGCCGTGGCTGGCGCCGTGGCTGGCGCCGTGGCTGGCGGCGGCGACAACGGCGGAGCGCCATGGGCCGATCTCTCCGAGACAACTCCAGAAAACGCCTGCGCGGGGGGGGGGGGGGGGGCAAGACAGCAGGGGAGACACGTAAAGACACGTGGAGACACGTGAGGGATATACGGGGATACTAGGACGTGGGGACAAGGAGACAGACAGGGAGACATGTGGAGACACGTGGAGACACGTGGAGACATGGAGACACTGGAGACACGTGGAGACACGTGGAGACACGTGGAGACACGTGGAGACACGTGGAGACACGTGAGGGATATACGGGGATAGTAGGACGTGGGGACAGGGAGGCAACACGGGGAGACACGTGAGGGACATGAAGATACGAGTTCAAACGGAGATGCTGACGATGCTGATGATAACAATGCTGCTACCGATGCTGATGATGCTGTTGATAATGCTGCTACCGATGCTGATGATGCTGATGATGCTGTTGATAATGCTTCTGCTGACAATGCGATTGATAACGCTGTGGCTGACGATGCTATGGATAATGCTTGTGCTGATGCTATTGATGATGCTATTGATGATGCTATTGATGATGCTATTGATGATGCTATTGATGCTGCTGCTACTGATGATGCTACTGATGATGCTATTGATAATGCTTCTGGTGCTGATGATGCTACTGATGATGCTATTGATGATGCTATTGATAATGCTTCTGCTGCTGATGATGCTATTGATAATGCTTCTGCTACTGATGATGCTATTGATAATGCTTCTGCTACTGATGATGCTATTGATAATGCTTCTGCTGCTGATGATGCTATTGATAATGCTTCTGCTACTGATGATGCTATTGATAACGCTTCTGCTGCTGATGATGCTATTGATAATGCTTCTGCTACTGATGATGCTATTGATAATGCTTCTGCTACTGATGATGCTATTGATAATGCTGCTGCTACTGATGATGCTATTGATAACGCTTACGCTACTGATGATGCTATTGATAACGCTTCTGCTGCTGATGATGCTATTGATAATGCTTCTGCTACTGATGATGCTATTGATAACGCTTCTGCTACTGATGATGCTATGATAATTGCTTCTGCTGCTGATGATGCTATTGATAATGCCTTCTGCTACTGATGATGCTATGATAACGCTTCTGCTGCTGATGATGCTATTAATTAATGCTTCTTCTGCTACTGATGATGCTATTGATAATGCTGCTGCTACTGATGATGCTATTGATAACGCTTCTGCTGCGATGATGCTATGATAACGTTATGCTGATGCTATTGATAATGCTTCTGCTACTGATTATGCTATTGATAATGCTGCTGCTACTGATGATGCTATTGATAATGCTTCTGCTACTGATTATGCTATATGATAATGCTGCTGCTACTGATGCTATTGATAATGCTTCTGCTACTGATGATGCTATTGATAATGCTTCTGCTACTGATGATGCTATTGATAATGCTTCTGCTACTGATGATGCTATTGATAATGCTTCTGCTACTGATGATGCTATTGATAACGCTTACGCTACTGATGATGCTATTGATAACGCTTCTGCTGCTGATGATGCTATTGATAATGCTTCTGCTACTGATGATGCTATTGATAACGCTTCTGCTACTGATGATGCTATTGATAATGCTTCTGCTGCTGATGATGCTATTGATAATGCTTCTGCTACTGATGATGCTATTGATAACGCTTCTGCTGCTGATGATGCTATTAATAATGCTTCTGCTACTGATGATGCTATTGATAATGCTGCTGCTACTGATGATGCTATTGATAACGCTTCTGCTGCTGATGATGCTATTGATAACGCTTATGCTGATGCTATTGATAATGCTTCTGCTACTGATTATGCTATTGATAATGCTGCTGCTACTGATGATGCTATTGATAATGCTTCTGCTACTGATTATGCTATTGATAATGCTGCTGCTACTGATGCTATTGATAATGCTTCTGCTACTGATGATGCTATTGATAATGCTTCTGCTACTGATGATGCTATTGATAATGCTTCTGCTACTGATGATGCTATTGATAACGCTTCTGCTACTGATGATGCTATTGATAATGCTTCTGCTACTGATGATATTGATAACGCTGCTGCTGCAGCTGCTACTCATGCTCACATCAGGCAGTGGACATCTTGACATCTCCTCCTCCACCACCTCCTTGCTGCTGCTGTCGGTGGTGGTGGGCGACTGACTCGTGATGGATGACTCACAGGTGAAGTGTTGTTGTTGGTGGTGGTGGAGTTGGTGGCAGTTGAGTTGTTGGTGGTGGAGTCGATGTTATTGTTGTTGCTGCTGCTGGTGACCGTTATTGTTGCTGCTGCTGCTGATGACGTTATTGTTGCCGGTTGTGTTGCCATCACCCCCCTCTGAAGGATGGAAGACCGCATCTCCGGCACAACCACCACCACCGCCACCACTACCGGCGATGATGGCGCTAATGATGGAGTCGCTGATGCTGCTGCTGCCATTGCTGCTGCCGTTGTAGCTGCTGCTGCCGTTGCTGCTTCCACTGTTGCTGCTGCTGCTGCCGCCGTAGCCGCCGTAGCTGAACTCGTCGCTACCCAGGCCGTCCTCGTGGCTGCGCGACTTCAGGATGGACTTGCGTGGGCGGCGGTGGCCGCTCGCCACGTCCACAAACCACCTGCTCCGGCCGGGGCACGCACACACGCACACACACACACGCACGCACAGGCACGCACGCACACACACGCACACACACACACAGGCACACACGCACACACAGGCACGCACGCACCACACGCACACACACACGCACCACACAGGCACGCACACACACACACACGCACGCACGCACACACACGCACACACAGGCACGCACGCACACACGGAACCGGTTCAGATAATCGTCACTGGGTGTTGGTGGCCGTGAGCGGGAATAAATCTCGGGTCACTGGGTTCGTAGCGGAGCGGAGCGCTAACCGCTACATTACCGCCTCCCCCTCCACGCATACACGAGCACAAACGGATGGACACGCGCACAGATTTACACGCACAAACACGGACACACACAACAACAACACGGCGTCTGTGCCAGGCCAGGTGCACTCCGAGGCCACGTGAAGTGTCGAAGGCTCGCCGACTCGAAGTCACGGGACACACCCAGGTGCCATGGGTTGATTGCTGTGCCAGGCTAGGTGCAGGAGGAGGTGGTCACAAGACAGACCCAGGTGCCATGGATCAACTCACTGAGATGACTGAGAGATGCACCACCTGTGCCCCCAACTCACTGCCTTTTAACCGCCCGGTGCTCCGCTCGTTGTTGTGAGCGTCGCTCCCTCTGCCCTCCGTTGTTGCTGGAGGGCGACTGCCTCCAACTGCCCAGTAGCGACCTTCACGAGCCTCCTCCACAGAGGCCGATCTTTAGACTGCTGGTACCGGTCATCGGCAAGTCCACTCAGCTCCACATCCTCCCATACCGCACCAGTCCATGTCGCGCACCCGTTGAGCTCCCTCTATCCGGCCAAACAGAAGCTGCTTGGGCAGGCGGTGGCTGGGCATGCGGGCGACGTGACCCAGCCAACGCAGCCTCGCCTCTGCCAGAGGCGCTCACCGATGTCCAGATCTCTCATGGATTTGTGAGCTCCTCACACAATCCAGCCTGCAGGTTAAACCCAGGATGGATCGTAGGCAGGCCAGCCTAAATGTTTTTAACCGGCAAAGATGTTCCATTAGGGGGGTCTACGTTTTGCAAGCGTAGAGAAGGGAGGGAATGACCGTGGCCGAGAAGACCTGAAGCTTCGTGCGGAGCGACAGACCAGGTAGCTTCCACATAGAAGCGTTACGCAACCGATGAAATTAGAATGCCGCTCGGCTGATTCGGAGGGAGACCTCTGCTGTCAAGCTGGAGCCGGTCATGAGCTCACTGCCCAAGTATGGAAAGCTTTACACTCTCTCCACAGCTGCTCTATCACACAGACACACACAGACACACACAGACACACACAGACACACACGGACACACATGGACACACACGGACACACTGACACACTGACACACGGACCTGTAGATGTCGGCCGGGGAGCGGAGAGTGGTGGTGCCGCCATTGCTACCACCGCTGTGCCTGCGCCGACGATGCTGCTGCTGCTGCTCCCTCCGCTCGCTGAACTTGAGCGTCGTGTTCCTGCCGGTGTCGATACGCACCTGGGGGGAACGCAGGGCGGATCGCTCACCCACTCGCTCACCCGCCTACTCACCAGCTCGCTCGCCCACCCACCCACTCGCGTACCCGTCCACTCACCCACTCACCCGCTCGCTCACCAACCCGCCCGCTCGCTCACCCACCCACCCACCAGCTCGCACACCCATTCGCTAACCCGCCCACTCACCCACTCACCCGCTCGCTCACCAACCCACCCGCCTGCTCACCTACTCGCTCGCTCACCCATTCACTAACCCGCCCACTCACCCACTCACCAGCTCGCTCACCAACCCACCCGCCTGCTCACCTACTCGCTCGCTCACCCATTCGCTAACCCGCCCACTCACCCACTCACCCGCTCGCTCACCAACCCACCCGCCCGCTCGCTCGCCCCGCCTGCTGAATGAGTGCACTAATGAGTCACGAATGAGAATACGAGTGAGAGTAGCGTGGGCCACCTTCTTGGGTTCCGTCGTGTGGGAGAAGCGAATGGTGGGCGTCCCCTCCCACTCCGTGAGGTCGTCGCCAAGCCCCTCGCCCTCCCACGCAGACCCCTCCTGCTCCTCTCTGGGTAGACAAAGACAAAGATCCCCGTGTAGCCTCTAACAGACTCTAGGGGAAAGTGTTCCGAGCGAGTAGCAGCGCCTATGAGGGTTGACACGGCACACGAGGGGGTGGGTGGCCAGCACCACGCCCGGCCGCCTTTGTATCCCCAGTGACGATGTGGACTACGACACACCGCACCAGCTACTCAATTGAGGCCGAGTCGACCTAGGGGAGGCCCAGGATCGGATCAAATAATCGCCGTGAGCGGGAATCTAACTCGGCCCGCCGGGTTCGTAGCGTAGCGCGCTAACCAGCTGCGCCATCTCTCTCTGGGTAGAAAGAGAAACACACCCACCCTGTAATTGAGTGCATGAGTGGGTGAACGAGCGAATTAAATGGTGAGTTACCACATCTTTGAATGTGTCACTGAATGAGTCTATCGGTCTCTGTTTGTTGAGTTTATGGGACTTTGCTGTGTGATGAGTCTATGGGTCTCTATCTGGTGAGTCTATGGGTCTCTGCTGTGTGGTGAGTCTATGGGTCTCTGTTTGTTGAGTTTATGGGACTCTACTGTGTGGTGAGTCTATGGGTCTCTACTGTGTGGTGAGTCTATGGGTCTCTGTTTGTTGAGTTTATGGGACTCTACTGTGTGGTGAGTCTATGGGTCTCTGCTGTGTGATGAGTCTGTAGCTCTCTGCTGTGTGATGAGACTATGGGTCTCTGCAGTGTGATGAGTATATGGGTCTCTGCTGTGTGATGAGTCTGTAGCTCTCTGCTGTGTGGTGAGTCTATGGGTCTCTGCTGTGTGATGAGTCTATGGGTCTCTGCTGTGTGATGAGTCTATGGGTCTCTACTGTGTGATGAGTCTATGGGTCTCTGCTGTGTGATGAGTCTATGGGTCCCTACTGTGTGATGAGTCTATGGGTCTCTGCTGTGTGATGAGTCTATGGGTCTCTACTGTGTGGTGAGTCTATGGGTCTCTGCTGTGTGATGAGTCTATGGGTCTCTGCTGTGTGATGAGTCTGTGGGTCTCTGCTGTGTGATGAGACTATGGGTCTCTGCAGTGTGATGAGTCTATGGGTCTCTGCTGTGTAATGAGTCTATGGGTCTCTGCTGTGTGATGAGTCTATGGGTCTCTGCTGTGTGATGAGTCTATGGGTCTCTACTGTGTGATGAGTCTATGGGTCTCTGCTGTGTGGTGAGTCTATGGGTCTCTGCTGTGTGATGAGTCTATGGGTCTCTGCTGTGTGATGAGTCTGTGGGTCTCTGCTGTGTGATGAGTCTATGGGTCTCTGCTGTGTGATGAGTCTATGGGTCTCTACTGTGTGATGAGTCTATGGGTCGCTGCTGTGTGATGAGTCTATGGGTCTCTGCTGTGTGATGAGTCTGTGGGTCTCTGCTGTGTGATGAGACTATGGGTCTCTGCTGTGTGATGAGTCTATGGGTCTCTGCTGTGTGATGAGTCTATGGGTCTCTGCTGTGTGATGAGTCTATGGGTCTCTGCTGTGTGATGAGTCTATGGGTCTCTACTGTGTGATGAGTCTATGGGTCTCTGCTGTGTGATGAGTCTATGGGTCTCTGCTGTGTGATGAGTCTATGGGTCTCTGCTGTGTGATGAGTCTGTGGGTCTCTGCTGTGTGATGAGTCTATGGGTCTCTGCTGTGTGATGAGTCTATGGGTCTCTACTGTGTGGCGAGTCTGTGGGTCTCTGCTGTGTGATGAGTCTATGGGTCTCTGCTGTGTGATGAGTCTATGGGTCTCGGCTGTGTGATGAGTCTATGGGTCTCTGCTGTGTGATGAGTCTATGGGTCTCTGCTGTGTGATGAGTCTGTGGGTCTCTGCTGTGTGATGAGTCTATGGGTCTCTACTGTGTGGCGAGTCTGTGGGTCTGCGTGACGAATCTATGGATGTTACTCACTTAGAACTTTTGGTGGTTACCGATATGTGACGGTGGATTTGATTGGACTCTGAATCTTCCAAAATATCTCCACCACCACCAGCATTATCATCAGCAATGTCACCATCAGCAACATCATCAGCATCAGCAGGGTTGCTATCTTCTGCCCTGTTGGTAAAGATAAGGGTTTGGCATGATCATCATAGCAGCAACTATTGATAACACCACTATCATCAGCAGCAGAGGGAATGAAAATCACCACCACTACTTTCATGACTACTAACATTAAAGACAAAGATGCCCCGTGGAGCCTTAGCACATTGTTGGGGCAAGTGCTGCTAGCGAGTAGCAGCAGCAGCGCCTATGAAGGCCGGCAATGTGGCACACGAGGGGGTGGGTGGCCAGCACCATGCCCGGCCGCCTTTGTCTCCCCAGTGGAGATGTTTACGCACCGCACCAGGCACTCATTTGAGGCCGAGCCGACCTTGGGGATGCCCAGGACCTCTTCACATAATCGTCACCGGTGTTGGCCGCGAGCGGGAATCGAACTCGGGTCGCCGAGTTCGTAGCGCCAAACACCACACAACCGCTCCCCACGACCACCACCACTACCACCACCACTACCACCACCACGACCACCACCACTACCACCACCACGACCACCGCCACTACCACCGCCACTACCACCGCCACTACCACCGCCACTACCACCGCCACGACCACCACCACTACCACCGACACTACCACCGCCACGACCACCGCCACGACCACCACCACCACCATGTTGTATACTAACCCTTCTTCCAAAATTGAGATTAATAATATTTGATGATTTTTATATATTATCTTTTTACTTGTTTTTTTTTTTAAACACACCAAAGCGCAGCAAACTGCAAAACACCAGGTGTTGTTAAGTAATGAACTGGAGGAGGGCTAGGATGGCAGAATTTGCAACCTTGCTTCAAGGAAAGATAAGGCCTGATGAACGGGCACATGTCACCCGTGCAGGCGGCAGAGACAGTGGGAGTGTCAGCCAGACATAGTTAAGGCAAAAAGCCCAACCATCCTGCATGGTTTTAAAGTAACGTCAAAATTCGAAATTCAACAACAGAGTAGGCTAAAGTATCGATCCTCGCGCTCGCTCAAATTGGAGACCAGGCTGCGAGCTACATCAATGAACCATTGCCATTTGCTAATCCAATACTGAATGTTAATATTACTGAAGTCAAAACGAATTCTATGACCTCAGCACATGGGCAAATAATAGGGCAGTGTCGACTCAAAGGCAATGGAAGAAAGCAGAGGCGCCTTTGTCTAAATCACAACCACAGAAAGCCAGGAATCATCACTGATTGTGTGTTTAGGGATTCCGAGCTAGTTAGAACACGTGCACACAGGGGGGAGGTAGAAGTACGCCTTGTCCTCCTGCAGCTGAGGGAACGAAAATAAGTGGGTCAGCTCAAGGCTGTGTGCACAGGGGAGGGAGCTGATTTAAACAACCCTGCACGTCTGAACGTGAGGGTGCCTTTGACCTGAAATTAAGAATAACACTCCCAGAGCAGAAGGTTGGATGGCCACAGTGAGGAGAATAAGAGTGTTTTGTATCTCTCAAGGAGGCAGACCCAGCTGAACAACAAGGCTGCGGGGGTCACCAGAAGTTCGCGTTCGCCTAGTTAAGACAAAAAGCTCAATTATTCTGTATTGCTATTAAAGTAACGTTAAAGTCGGAATTTAACAACAGGGTAGGCTAAAGTTATTGATATTCACACCCACTCCAATTAAACCAGGCCACAAGTTACGCCTACTGAACCATCACCATCATTAAGTCAATATGAAATGTTATTTCCATACTTTAATACTTTCTATACAACTCGACCCGAAGCATATGACAATCAGAACCTTCCTAAGTTAAAATTGAATCACACCCAGACAGGAGCGAATAGTCGATATAAGGTTGAAGAGGGAAGGAAATTAAGAGCACGGCGAACTGCAAACGTAAGCAAAAAGCCGGGAACGACCAGCCCAGCAACAGCGAGTCGGGCTTCGACAGGCCATAAAAGTAGAAATAATAACTCCCGGGGTCAGGGGACACAAGAAGAAGCAGGCAGACAAAAACCAGAACTGACTCCAAGGTTCAACCGCCCTCACACACAAGGAGTGACGGAAATTAATGAGGCCTTGAGTTAACGGCGTCAGCTGGACAGCAACAACCACGGCGAGCAGAGATAGGGTGGGGCAAAGACTGCGGGGCTATGGAATGCAACTTCGTGTCAGTAAAGCCCTGACAAACAAGTTAAGTTAAAGACATCACAATACATAATATCGTACATAACATCAATGTTAACGCTATTCACCGTAAACTATATTCCGCTTATATAACCATGCAGACACCAAGGAATACGAATTCCTAGGATCAAGAAACTTACCCCTTAACCTAAGATATCGGAAATAAATTAATAGTAATAAGCATATGCATGAAAAGACAAAGTAAAACTTATGGAAAAGCCAGGATAACGGGATGAATCACCACCAGGTCGAATATAAATACATAATAAAAAAAAACCGATGTTAAACCCAGGGTCGGAGAGAAAGGGAGATCCCGGCCATCTTTGTATCCCCGCAGCGCGGGATAGGAGTGTGTATACGCTCGGGGAAACACCTCCACTTGAGTCAAGCACCACGATGGGAAACGACAGACCTTAGGTTACATACAGAATCATAACTGTGAAATAGAAAGGGACAAATGTTAACTTAAAACTTTTTAACCATTTCTTTGTGCGCCGGGTCGGAGAGAGTGTTGCCCCTCCCTCCAGGTTGTGCAACACGAACAAAGACGCCTATGAGACGATTTGTAACGTCTGTGTTTTGGGTTCATGAAGAAGGCCAGACAAGAGATAATATTGCACCCAGACAGAGAGACGACTTCGAGGCAATTTGTAACATCTGATTGTTTGCTCGTGGGTTTTATGGAGGGAGGGTGACAACGGAATATACCGTGAGTGATGCACACAAGGACATACGGACGTACAGACACACACATGGACACACCTGCCTACGGACAGATCCTGACACAGCAAAAATCGAAAGAAGCCCCGCCTTGTGGGCGGGATCCAGGGGGATTTTTCGGCATAAAGGAAAGGATCCTGAGCATTGGAAACCAGTGCGACCAGCGGGTCGGCTCACGTGGGGGGTGCGACCAGCGGGTCGGCTCAGGAGCGAGCTCGACCGGGAGGGTCGGCTCAGGAGCGAGTGCGACCAGCGGGTCGGCTCGACTCATCTTCAGCTCGTCTGGGACTCAGCCGAGTTCGATCGGCTTACCAAAGCCGGCTCTCGGGGCTCGACTCAAGCGGCTCCCCATCTCCTCTGCAGGCGGGCAAGACCCGCTTGACAGCTCAACTCAGCCTGCGTGGGTCAACCTCTGCCGAGTCGGAGGTCTCTGCTGCCGCCGGAGTGGTGAGGGTCGCGGTTTGGCGACGAGGCTCCGTGCACTGCACGCTGCGAGCGAGTTGTGGGCGCCACCTACCGACCGGGTTCCGAACTGCGACAGCGTATCAACGGGCATCCGAACCAGTTCACCACGGTGACAGGGGAGCGACTGATACGTATGACGCGCACCGCCCCCTCACCACACGACCACCAGGCGTCTGTTTGACATAAAGAATCGACTCCGAACACTGACTATTCAAGACAACTCTTACCACTCAAACACACTCGAACCCATAAGCCATCTGTGGCTGGGAAGGCATCACAACGAGACCGAGTGATGGCCATCCGTCGTTTATAAAAGTATTCGTAATTTTTATCTTTATATTTAGCGGGCTGTACTCTTAATCGCATAAATTCCCAACAGATCCATCAATACGAACTGATTCTTGGCACCTCCTTCCGCCGAGCCACGCTCACGTGGGGAGTGGTGGCCCACCGGATCCTTATCAGGTGATCTGGTCCCCAATTAGTAAACTTGGTATAAGATAACGATCTTCGGAAAAGGAGCACCGTCGCAGGCCCTTACTCCGAGCCGTTCTGTTGTCAGATAACCTGCCGATGTATCTGTTGAGATTGATGCCTTTAAGAATAATAACTGTTTTTGATTGTGTTTTTTTTTATCGCCGTATAATCTTTCAAGTATCTTTCAGTCATAATCGCCGCACGTACTCGCATCCTCTACAGAATATTCAACTGTCCCGTGACCCAAGGTGCTAACAACGTGATAAGGGTTGCGTATGATCAATAAGGAGTGCGGTACTGCGTGAACAATATTGAGTATAATCATTCATTAACGTTAAGGTTTTCTTAGCATAGTATTTGCATATTTTAACGACTCTCTCTCTCACTAACAACCATCGCGTTATGCGGGATCCATGTGCCGTTGTCAAAGTGAAATAAGACAATCGTTGATGATACTGTATTGATGCCGTGTTGACGTTCCGGGATTGAGAGTTCGCATATTATATCATAGTTAAGGTTGAATTAGTAATAAATTGATCAATACAGAAGTGGTTGTGTGATTCTTTCCTGAAATCTATGCATAAGATCTGCTTCTGCGTTGAGATCTGAACTTGGTGACCTTAATAAACACACTAACACATACTCAGTAAATGTTAAAGCGATAACGGGGTGAATCGGGGACCTAAAATATAACCACGAATACACACTCTGGGAATGTTAAAGCGAGAATGAGACGAACCTAGACAACGATGCCGAGTTAATCTAAGTCAATCTTGCATACTTACACCACACCTGCATAACTGCATACGATTAATTGCCTTATTCCGATCGATAACCCACCCTCATCACCGAGGCGGGGTCTGGTTATCATAACGACTTGGATTATCATAATTACACCCACTCGCATAATTAATACGATTACCTCTCGAATTGGCATAATTAAAATGTGCATAATTACATAAATTAACATATTTCCGGATAATTACACATTTGGCCAAATTTCATTTAATTATTATTTTCACTGAATATTCATAACCCACATATACAACATAATAATTTCACCCACGCACGCATACAACATAACAAATTTTGATAACCAACATATACAACAACCACTACCACCACCACCACGACCACCGTCACCTGAACACTTCATCCATCGCCTCCTCCTCCCTCTCCAGCTCATCCAGCCTCGCCCAGATACGACTCATCTCCTCCGTGTCCTCTCGCTGGTGACGGGGGTCGGGAGGTGCGGCCGGGGTCTCGCGGGGAGGGGCGGGGGGGGGCCTCGAGTGGGGGCTGTGGGCCACCCGCGGCTTTCCTGCACAGACACCGCCCCAAGATGAGACTCGGGGTCCCAGGGTCAGAGACCAGGCAGCACCAGGCTCGGTGCCTCGCGCTCAACTCCGGTGTCGGGCTCGCGACCTCACCTTTCTGCCTCGGTTCATCGTTCTCCAACTCCTCCCGTATTTCCATATTCCCCCTTTCCTGACGACGGGGAAAAAAATAAAGTCAACTCTTATTTGACGACGCCGACGACGTGAAGGCTCCCCCCACCATCTCTAACCTTGTCCAGCCTTGGGAGTTATTGACGACGCTGACAAGGCCATCCTACCCCCTCACCTTGTCCAGCCCCGCGAGCTCGCTGGTGAACCTCTGACGGGACTCAACGCTCCCCTGCGCTCTGCCCAGGTCGTCGATCGTCTTCTGGACGTCTGGGGAGACACGTGGGGTGGGTGGGGGGGCGGGCAAGACAGACTCTGAAGATTTATACTGAAGGAATTCAATAAGCTCCGAAGCTCTTTGGAACAGATGTTTCAGTAGGGGCACAGGGGTAGAACATTACAACAAACACAACAAAACACAAACGCGATAGCAGTCAAAGTATAGGAAAGGCAAAAACAAATCACTTAAAATATCTACGTACAAATACCAGGCGAGACACATGGAAGTACAGTACAACGGTGACCCAGTACCACAGCCCGTCCGTCGCTCGCTCTAGCCGGAGGTTCGAGCTCGGCAAGCAGCCCCGGTGAATACTGCGGTGGTGCGTGTGTCTAGGTCGACTCAGCCTCAAATGAGTACACGTCTGTGAGGAAGAGCGTTGAAGCTCAACGGATTCCTCCAGCGTCAATAAACATTCTGATTCTGAGTAGCTGGTGCAGCGGTGTGTAGTGAACACCGCTAGCACTGGGGAGACAAAGGCGGCCGGGCGTGGTGCTGGCCACCCACCCCCTCGTGTGCCAGTGGCGGCCTTCATAGGTGCTGTGTGTGCACGTGTGTCTGTGTGTGTGCGTCTGTGTGTGTGCATCTGTCTGTGTGTGTGCATCTGTCTGTGTGTGTGCATCTGTCTGTGTGTGTGCGTGCCATCTCAGTCAGTCGACCCATGGCACCTGGGTCTGCCCCGTGACCTCCAGCCAGCGGGAGTTCGACACTTCACGTGGCCTTAACGTGCACATGGCCTGGCACAAGCGCCGTGGTGACGTCACCGCCACTTAGTGATGAATGGCGGTTGTTGCGTATGTGCGCGCGTCTGCGTCTGTCTGTGTGTCTATGTGCGTGTGTCTGTCTGCGTGTGTGTCTGTGTGTGTGTCCGTCTCTGTGTGTCTGTCTGCGTGTGTGTGTGTGTCTGTGCGTGCGTACGTTGCATGCGGTGCTCTGCGATGCCTTCCGCTTGCTTGGCCGATAACGAGGCGAACCAATTGTCTCCCAGCAGCACCGTCACCTCATTAGTCTTAATGAGGTGGCCAGGCATGAAGGCGAGGGGCCCCATGGGTACCTGTAATGACAAAGGTACCAACCTCAACGTGAACTGCCTTCAACGGACCGTTGGGGCGAGTGCTCTTAGCAGCGAGTAGCCGCACCTAAGGAGGCCGGCACAGTGGCACACGAGGAGGTGGGTGGCCAGTACCACGCCGGGTATGCGTCTGTGTGCGTGCGTGGACACGCACCATGACGCTGTAGTGCAGGCGATCGGGAAGGGTGCTGAGGCGGTCTCGCAAGACACTATAATCCATCCGAACCTTCTCCCTAACGACACGCACAACACACAGACCGGGCCTCAGGGTCTCAGTGTCTAGAGTGGAGACCGGGTCTCAGTCTCTAGAGTGGAGACCGGGTCTCAGGGTCAGAGTCTGGAGTTGACATCGGGTGTGTGCAATGAAACTTCATCTCACCAGTGCTGTATCTTGGCCCTGCAATCCGAGACCACCTGTGTTGTGCACAAGACAAATTATTACGTTGATGACCACCACCATGACGAGTGCTGCTTCCGCTGCGTTGGCGGTGGCGCACAACAACAACATCCAACTCGCAATGCTTTGACGAACGCGTTTTAGTTTCCGGTTCGCAATAACAACAATCACCATTCAGTTCATTCACACCACCTACGCATTCAAGAGTTCAACTCTCAAACATCTGTCCCGAGGGCCGATTCACCGGGTTGCCCATCCACACCACCACCACAATCACTGGGTTAAAACACCACCACCACCACCACAACAACAACAACAATCACTGGTTTAAAACACCACCACCACCACAATCACTGGTTTAAAACACCACCACAACAACAACAATCACTGGGTTAAAACACCACCACCACTACCACAACAACAACAATCACTGGTTTAAAACACCACCACCACTACCACAACAACAACAATCACTGGTTTAAAACACCACCACCACCACAATCACTGGTTTAAAACACCACCACCACCACCACCACCACAACAACAACAACAATCACTGGTTTAAAACACCACCACCACCACTACCACAACAACAACAATCACTGGTTTAAAACACCACCACCACCACCACAATCACTGGTTTAAAACACCACCACCACCACCACAACAACAACAATCACTGGTTTAAAACACCACCACCACCACTACCACAACAACAACAATCACTGGTTTAAAACACCACCACCACAACAACAACAATCACTGGTTTAAAACACCACCACCACCACTACCACAACAACAACAATCACTGGTTTAAAACACCACCACCACCACCACAATCACTGGTTTAAAACACCACCACCACCACCACAACAACAACAATCACTGGTTTAAAACACCACCACCACCACTACCACAACAACAACAATCACTGGTTTAAAACACCACCACCACCACCACAATCACTGGTTTAAAACACCACCACCACCACCACAACAACAACAATCACTGGTTTAAAACACCACCACCACAACCACCACAACAACAACAATCACTGGTTTAAAACACCACCACCACCACAATCACTGGTTTAAAACACCACCACCACAACAACAACAATCACTGGGTTAAAACACCACCACCACAATCACTGGTTTAAAACACCACCACCACCACTACCACAACAACAACAATCACTGGTTTAAAACACCACCACCACCACAATCACTGGGTTAAAACACCATCACCACCACCACAACAATCACTGGTTTAAAACACCACCACCACCACTACCACAACAACAACAATCACTGGTTTAAAACACCACCACCACCACCACAATCACTGGTTTAAAACACCACCACCACAACAACAACAATCACTGGTTTAAAACACCACCACCACCACAATCACTGGTTTAAAACACCACCACCACCACCACAACAACAACAACAATCACTGGTTTAAAACACCACCACCACCACCACAACAACAATCACTGGGTTAAAACACCACCACCACCACCACCACAACAACAATCACTGGTTTAAAACACCACCACCACCACCACAACAACAATCACTGGGTTAAAACACCACCACCACCACCACAACAACAACAATCACTGGTTTAAAACACCACCACCACCACTACCACAACAACAACAATCACTGGTTTAAAACACCACCACCACCACAATCACTGGGTTAAAACACCACCACCACCACTACCACAACAACCACAATCACTGGTTTAAAACACCACCACCACCACCACCACAATCACTGGTTTAAAACACCACCACCACCACCACCACAATCACTGGTTTAAAACACCACCACTACCACCACCACAAACACTGGGTTAAAACACCACCACCACCACAACAATCACCAGCACAGCACCGGGTTACAGCAGCGCCACCACCAGCAGCAGCAGCGACACGAGGTAGACGGGGGGCGGGGGCTGGTTGAGCCACAGCGATGGGGGCGCCACCTTCGCGTGCGCCTCTTGCAGTCGCTGCGCGCTGCCCGGGTCGCCCATCGTCAACCGGCAGGACGTGCTGCTGCTGCTGCTGTAGTTGTTGATGTAGTTGTTACTGCTGTTGATGATGTAGTTGTTGATGTAGTTGTTACTGCTGTTGATGATGTAGTTGTTGATGTAGTTGTTACTGCTGTTGATGATGTAGTTGTTGATGTAGTTGTTACTGCTGTTGATGATGTAGTTGTTGATGTAGTTGTTACTGCTGTTGATGATGTAGTTGTTGATGTAGTGTTACTGCTGTTGATGATGTAGTTGTTGCTGCTGTTGACGCTGTTGTTGATGATGTAGTTGTAGTTGACGCTGCTGTTGATAATGTAGTTGTAGTTGACGCTGCTGTTGATAATGTAGTTGTTGCTGCTGTTGTTGTTGATGATGTAGTTGTTGCTGCTGTTGTTGTTGATGTAGTTGTTGCTGTGAAGATCAGGACGAGGTCGAGCACCATCCACGATCCTCCTGCTCTGCCCCCACAACGTGTCACCACCCCCGCCACCAACAACACCACCACCACTACCACCACCACCACCAACACCACCACCACCACTACCACCACCACCACCAACACCACTACCACCACCACCACCAACACCACCACCACCACTACCACCACCACCACCAACACCACTACCACCACCACCACCACCACTACCACCACCAACACCACCACCAACACCACCACTACCACTACCACCACCACCACCAACACCACTACCACCACCAACACCACTACCACACTACCACACCACCACCACTACCACCAACACCACTACCACCACCACCACCACCACCACCACTACCACCACCAACACCACCACCAACACCACCACTACCACTACCACCACCACCACCAACACCACCACCAACACCACTACCACCACCACCAACACCACCACCAACACCACCACCACCACCACCAACACCACTACCACCACCACCACCAACACCCCCCACCACCAACACCAACAACACCACCACCACCACCAACAACACCCCCCACCACCAACACCACCACCACCAAATCAACTCTCCAAGATCGCAACCCTCCTACGACCCGCGGGGCGAGCGAGCGAGCGGCTTGTTGTTGTTGTTGTTCAGTGTCTACTACTACAGCTGCAGCAGCCAGGCCATGCACGGGGCTGCCTGCGCGTCGCCGGCGACGAGAGAGCGCGCATTGCAAACGCAGGGCGCTCTCACTCCTCCTCCTTCTGCTCTGTCTGGGTCGCCAGAGGTTGGAGAGGAAACAAACCTCGTCCCTGCTGCCGCCGCTACCGCCGTGTCAACAACAACAACGAGAACCACTCGGGGCCGCCATGTCACCTCCAGCGCGCGATGCACCACGGGAGAATAAACACAGCGGAAGCGCGGTGACGTCACCCGCACAGCCTCATGAATATTCACGAGTCACAGCATCATGAATATTCACGAGTCACAGCATCATGAATATTCACGAGTCACAGCATCATGAATATTCACGAGTCACAGCATCATGAATATTCATGAGGCACAACATCATGAATATTCACGAGTCACATCATCATGAATATTCATGAGGCTGTGACTCATGAATATTCACGAGTCACAGCATCATGAATATTCACGAGTCACAGCATCATGAATATTCACGAGTCACAGCATCATGAATATTCATGAGGCTGTGACTCATGAATATTCACGAGTCACAGCATCATGAATATTCACGAGTCACAGCATCATGAATATTCACGAGTCACAGCATCATGAATATTCACGAGTCACAGCATCATGAATATTCATGAGGCTGTGACTCATGAATATTCACGAGTCACAGCATCATGAATATTCACGAGTCACAGCATCATGAATATTCATGAGGCTGTGACTCATGAATATTCACGAGTCACAGCATCATGAATATTCACGAGTCACAGCATCATGAATATTCATGAGGCTGTGACTCATGAATATTCACGAGTCACAGCATCATGAATATTCACGAGTCACAGCATCATGAATATTCACGAGTCACAGCATCATTAATATTCATGAGGCTGTGACTCATGAATATTCACGAGTCACAGCATCATGAATATTCACGAGTCACAGCATCATGAATATTCATGAGGCTGTGACTCATGAATATTCATGAGGCACAGCATCATTAATATTTATGAGGCACAGCCTCATGAAGGTTCTCTCGGAAAAGACTTTGTGGTGCCACAACGACGGGGCCGCTCTGCCGAACCAGGGAGCCGCCCGGCTTCCCCCACCGCACTGCCCCCCATCACCCGCCCACATAAGCACACACCCGCACGCATTCCCCCCCCCATAGAGCTGGAAGGGAAGGTCACCTGATCGACCGGTTTTTATCCGAGAGGCCCTTATCGGGATTAATTCTCACGGTTTCCGGCGATCAGGGAATTGGATGACCTCCCCGTGCTACGTGGCACCGCGGCGCTGCGGCCGGCCTTAATATGGTAGGTCGTGGCGTGGGGCATTCGGCCACCGCGGTTGAGGCGCATTTCCCCCCACACACACTCCCACGGGTCGACGGGGCGAGCAGGGGAGGCACGGGACAGCATGAATAGCGGGGTCACAGGGGCTGTTGCGCATAGTCATGGAGGGTTGGGATAATTGCGCTTGAGCGCGCAGGCCCCATTGTTAGGGAGGGTAAGGGATTAAGTAGGATTTACGCCTTGCACGCGGCACACTGATTAGCATATCAACAGCACCCAGAACCGCCGTGCGCGTGCCAGAGGATCGCGAGCCCATTGTTTAGCGCAGCATCCCCTTGAAGGTAGGGAGGATAAATAGAGGGGCGCAGAGGGAAAATAGCTCCCTTCTCTCCAGGCCAGCGGACCAGCAGGACTTCCAGCCAGCGACCCGGACGTCCGTGCGACGCACCGAGGTACGCTGTTAGCGCAGAGAGCAGCGAACCTCCGCGGGCACCAAACAGTGAATAGGGAGGTGGGGTAACGTAAACGGAATAGGGGATGCAGGCGGGAGGGACCCCGGGGGCCAACGGCCCCCACAAATTGGTGTCGGAAGCGGTACGGACCCCCGCGTTACCTCACGCTAAAATAAGACTAATATTTACCGGCCGGGGGGCCCCTTCGTGGAAGGCATTCGCCCGCAATCTCTTAGGGGCCAAGGAAATTAATGGATGGATGGACGCGCAGGCAGTACGTCAACTTAATATGAATCTTGATGGGCGGGCAGCCGATTTTGTAGAAGCGTTACCCGCGAGCGCACAGACACAGCTAGAGGAGCTGATGCGCCGACTCGATCAGCGTTTTGGCACGCGTGACGAGGAGGAAGCAAAATCGGCCTTAGAGGCGCGCCGGCGCCAACCTGGCGAAGATCTACGTGATTACGCCGAGGATGTGTGCGAGTTAACAAAGATCGCACGCCCGGGGTACGCAGCTGATGTTATTGAGGAACTGGCCGCCGAGAAAATCCAGCGGTACCTGTCTCGCACGGCGTGGTGGCAGCCAGACATGAGCTGCCCACGTCTTCCCTTTAACACCCTTGTCGAGCGCGCACGTAAGTGTGAAAGAATTCACAGCGAACGCGCGCAGCTCCGGGGGCTGGGACGAGAGCGCGCCATTGCGAGCCTGCTCTCGGAAGACGAGGAGGAGGAACAGGAGCTCGCAAGGACGGTAAGGGGCCGGGAAAGAGAGCCTCCAGTGTCCCGCGAGACAACCCCGGGATGGGTTGCCGGTATACAAACGGGTATAAAGGATGTCTCCGGCCAGGTAACCCAGATAGACAACAAGGTAAACCAAGTAGGTGAGAGGGTAACCCAGGTACGCGAGGAAACGAATACAAATATGACCAAACTGCAATCCTCCGTTGAGACCATCCGATCCGAGATGGGGGAACTAGACTCCACGGTAGGAGGGCTAACTGGAAGGATAGCGCGACTAGAAGCAGAGTATGAGCAGCAGCGCACTGGGGGAGGAGGGAGTGGGCAGAGAGCCCACTACGGAGCCGCCACCCCTTCCCGGGCATGTTATATGTGCGATCGCCGAGGGCATCTAGTGAGGGACTGTCCTCAGGTCGCCCGAGCTAGACAAGAGCTAAGGTCAAACACTAAGGCCCCCCTAGAGAGGGGACCACCGGGGGGTGAAATCGACGTAGCCCCGACACAAACAAGGTGTGAGAATAATGGCGAGCGAGTGATCTCCACACAGGTTCCAGCAACAACGCCCACGGAAACGATGATTCCTGGCGACTGGCTGCGGGAGCTGGTGGCGGGGATCACGGGGGCCACATCGCTGGTGGAAGGGGAGGTAAACGGAGTGCGTACCCGAATCCTGCTGGACACGGGGGCGGTGGCCTCGCTCGTGAGCGCAGCGCACTGCAGCGCGATCGGGGTCGACGTGCGTCACCTGCAGGCCCCGGACCGCGCGCTGCACACTGCGAGCGGAGCCGGAATGGGGCTGCTGGGGAGAGCCACCCTAGAGGTCCGCATAGGCAGCCAGGTGTGCACGCAGGAGTTCTACGTGTCGAGTGCGTTGTGTCACGAGTGTATCGCAGGCACCGACCTCCTAGAACGGTTGGGACTCAACGTGCAACCCCGCCAGCGATGCGCCACCATGGAGAGCAACGGCGAGCGGATACCGTTCCTGGGACGAGAACCAACCCGCCGCCGCTTTGCACCTGTGGCCGCTATCCTGGCGACGGCAGTCACCATCGGCCCGCTCACCGAGATGCTGGTGCCGGTGGCAACATCCCCCACCGACCCCGCGCTCCGACCATCAGGGGAGGTAATGCTAACTCCTCACCCGGAGTTGGCAAAACGGTATGGGGTTGTGGGATCCGCCACGTTGGTAAACGCAGATGGGGACCGATTGTTTATGCGGATGTTTAACCCCCACAATACCCCCGCGATACTGCGACGGCGCACCCCGATAGCCACAGTACACCCCCTGCACGCACGCCACTCTCACGACTCGGTGTTCGCACTCTGGGCTGAGGACCCCGGTCGTCCTGAGGGTGAGCAGGACCTGGCCTGGCGAGTCGGCCCGACTCCCCGAGCCGAGGTCGTTCCCCTGCTCGACGCGTTACATGTACCATGGGCGGACTTACCTAAGGGAGAGGCCGATCGGCTGCGCGAGTTACTGCGGGAGTATGCCGACGTGTTCAGCGAACACGACTCGGACGTGGGTCGGACCGACCTTGTTAAGCACCAAATTGACACCGGTGCAGCCCGACCCATCAAACTCCCTGCGTACCGAGTGGGCGCACCCGAACGCACCCAGATCAAGGAGGCGGTTGGGGACATGCTTCGCGATAACATAATTCAGCCCTCGGCGAGCCCCTGGTCAGCCCCAGTGGTACTAGTAACGAAAAAGGATGGGTCAACCCGGTTCTGCGTCGATTACCGTAAACTAAATGCAGTCACGCTCGGCGATGCCTTCCCCATACCCCGCATCGACGACACCTTCGACAGTCTCGCAGGAGCGCGGTATTTTTCCACCCTCGATCTGGCGTCCGGTTACTGGCAGGTGGAGATGACGGAGGAGGATCGGCCAAAAACAGCATTCACCACCCCGATGGGCCTGTTTGAGTTTCGAGTGTTGCCGTTCGGACTCACTAACGCGCCCGCGACGTTCCAGCGGCTGATGGAGTTGGTGATGCGGGGTTTGCAATGGGAACAGTGCCTGATTTACTTGGACGATGTGATAGTGTTCAGTAGATCTTTGTCTGAGCATTGGTCCAGGCTTCGAGAGGTGTTCCAGCGACTGCGAGCGGCTCATCTCAAGCTCAAGCCACGTAAGTGTTACATCGCACAACGCGAGGTGGGGTACCTCGGGCATCGCGTCAGCGAGGCAGGCGTGCGCACCGATCCGGAGAAGGTACGCGCCGTAGTGGAGTGGCCACGGCCAAGGAATCTGACGGAGATCAGATCATTTTTGGGGCTCGCCACCTATTATCGTCGATTTGTAAAGGGATTCAGCGAGATCGCACGCCCCCTCACCCAACTCACCTCCCCTAAGCACCCCTATCAGTGGACGGGGGCCTGCCAGACGGCCTTCACCACTCTCAAAGACCACCTCACCCACGCCCCCACCCTCGCTTTCCCCGATTTTACCACCGATTTTATTTTGGACACCGACGCCTGCAGCAGCGGGCTGGGCGCGGTGTTGTCACAGGTACAGGATGGGACGGAACGAGTCATCGCGTACGCCAGCCGGACCTTGAGTGGGGCCGAGCTGAACTATTGCGTGACCCGCCAAGAGTTGTACGCCGTGATTTTCGCATGCAAACAGTTCCGGCCGTATTTGTACGGCAGGAGATGTCGCGTACGCACTGACCATTATGCTCTGCAGTTTCTTCTTACATTCAAGGAGCCGCGGGGGCAGATGGCCCGGTGGTTGGCGCAGTTGCAGGAGTACAACCTGCAAATCGAGTATCGGGCTGGCCGGACGCATGCAAACGCGGACGCCTTGTCGAGGCGACCCACGGTGTACGCCGAGACGAGGGCGGAGGAGGCCTGCCCGTGTTTCACGGGGGGACGCTGCCGGCAGGCAACGGACCCCCGAGAGGCCGCGGCCACTGACCCCCCCCCAGCGAGAGAGAGTGCAGTGTGCGCCACGGAAACCCTCACAGGTGGCACTGAGGATCCCGTCGACCGCCCGGCAAGCGCGGGACCCGCGGCTCGGGACCCGATTGGACGGATCCAGGAGGACGTCGGCTGCGCCTTCCCGGGCCTAAACGACGAGCAGCTGAGACAGACCCAGCAGCGAGATCCGGATCTGGCGGCAGTGGAGGCGGCACTGCGGGAGGAAAAGAGCGCCCTACCAGGACCCTGGAGCGGTTTGTATGCCCGGTTGTGTGTGCGGAACGGAGTGGTATGGGAGTTAACCGAGGCCGGCCAGCCGGGGTGCATCTGTGTTCCTGCCCAGGTGCGACCCCAGCTGCTACGGCTGGTGCATGACCACCCACTCGGGGGCCACGATGGGGAACGACGTACTCGAGAGACCCTGCGTCGCCAGTATCTCTGGCCCAAATTGGCACAAGACGTGGCGGCCTGGGTACAGGGCTGCCGCGCCTGTCAGCAGTGCGGGCCGAAACCGGCACGATACCAGGTACCCCTAAGGCCGTTCCGCGTCAGCCGCACGAATCAGCTGGTTGGGATCGACCTACAGGGGCCATTCCCGCGATCCCATCGAGGCAACCGATATATCCTAGTCGCAGTAGAGTATTTCACCCGCTACCCCGTGGCAGTGGCCATCCCTGATAAAACGGCCTTGGTGGTGGCCCGGGCATTTGTGGAACACTACGTACTTAAGCACGGGATCCCAGAACGAGTCCTCACCGACCAGGGTAGCGAGTTCGAGGCCGAGTTGTTCCAGGCACTGTGCCGAGAGTTCGGAATCCAGAAGGACCGAACCACAGCGTACCACCCCCAGGCGAACGGGATGGTGGAGCGCATGAATCAGACCTTATCGGGGAAACTCAAACGTATGGCGGCCGCAAATCAACGGGATTGGGATGAACACCTCCCCTACGCCCTTTTCGCCTACGCCACCACCGTACACACGTCGACGGGACAAACCCCGTTTTTAATGATGTTCGGCCGTGAGTCTCGTTTACCCGCAGATCTGCTATTCGGCGTCCCTTCCCCCCAGCCGGAGGAGGGAAGCCGCCCCGTGGAACACCTGTTGGAGACCCTACGAGAAGCCCGAGGCCGAGCATACCCGCAAGGGGAAGCCGCGCATCGGCGGCAGGAACAGGGCACCCGACCCCGCATGGAACCCCCCTTATTCCTGACAGGTGCTAAGGTGTGGCTACACACCCCTCGCGTCGGGGCCGGGCAGGTGGGGAAACTGACGACCTACTGGCGGGGACCCTGGACCGTGGTGCGACAGATCTCCCCCTGGACGGTACTAATTGATGGCGGGGAGAGGGGTCGAGAGACGGTGGTCAATGTCCGCCGCTTAAAACCGTGGAAAGCGGCCCCGGCGAGAGAGAACCCCGTCACCCGAAGGCCCCAAAATCCCGGAGTACCCGCATCCCCCGTGCCCGGGGGCCTCGCGCAGTATATGGGCCCCACGGAGCCCAGGGCTCCGAGGGGCCCCGGGCGGGGCCGGGGGCGACGAGGACGGCGACCCTTAAACCCCACCGCTTCTGAGTTTGTTCCCCAGCCCGCAGGTGCCAGAGGCCGAGGGGAGCCGTTGGAATGGAGGAGGAGACCACCGCCGGAGCCCCAGGAGACGGAGCCGCCACCCCCGAGGCCAGCCACAAGGGCCGGGCGAATCCCGCGGACCCCGCGGCGATACCTCGTGGGGGCAACCCAGGCGAGGTGCTCCAGTCAACCCGGGACGGGGACTGGCACCCCGGGGGGCTATGTGGTGCCACAACGACGGGGCCGCTCTGCCGAACCAGGGAGCCGCCCGGCTTCCCCCACCGCACTGCCCCCCATCACCCGCCCCACATAAGCACACACCCGCACGCATTCCCCCCCCCATAGAGCTGGAAGGGAAGGTCACCTGATCGACCGGTTTTTATCCGAGAGGCCCTTATCGGGATTAATTCTCACGGTTTCCGGCGATCAGGGAATTGGATGACCTCCCCGTGCTACGTGGCACCGCGGCGCTGCGGCCGGCCTTAATATGGTAGGTCGTGGCGTGGGGCATTCGGCCACCGCGGTTGAGGCGCATTTCCCCCCACACACACTCCCACGGGTCGACGGGGCGAGCAGGGGAGGCACGGGACAGCATGAATAGCGGGGTCACAGGGGCTGTTGCGCATAGTCATGGAGGGTTGGGATAATTGCGCTTGAGCGCGCAGGCCCCATTGTTAGGGAGGGTAAGGGATTAAGTAGGATTTACGCCTTGCACGCGGCACACTGATTAGCATATCAACAGCACCCAGAACCGCCGTGCGCGTGCCAGAGGATCGCGAGCCCATTGTTTAGCGCAGCATCCCCTTGAAGGTAGGGAGGATAAATAGAGGGGCGCAGAGGGAAAATAGCTCCCTTCTCTCCAGGCCAGCGGACCAGCAGGACTTCCAGCCAGCGACCCGGACGTCCGTGCGACGCACCGAGGTACGCTGTTAGCGCAGAGAGCAGCGAACCTCCGCGGGCACCAAACAGTGAATAGGGAGGTGGGGTAACGTAAACGGAATAGGGGATGCAGGCGGGAGGGACCCCGGGGGCCAACGGCCCCCACAACTTTTCCGAGACCAAGGTTCTCTGCAAACCTCCTGGCTACCATCAAAGGTTTGTACACGAAGCCATACAAATATACAAACACAGACATAATTTCAACCGTGATGATGGGTACAAACTCAGTAATCATTGGAAAGATGTTATTAACCACGCAAAAAAGACTTAATTACACTTTTTGACCATCTTATCTGACAGGCACTAGTTTACTTTACCGAGTGTTAACATCCCCAGTGTTTAACAGTAATCTCTTCATTGTTCAGCCAGCATTGGTATAAACATACGCATTTTCTTTTCTTTTCTATCATGTGTATCAGACCTCCCCCCTCCCCCCTCTCTGTCCAATGCGTTGGCGTGGGCAGCAGTGTGTCACTTGCGCACAATCGCTTCCACGCCGTCGCCCACCCCCCTTTTTTTGGCCCCTCTCTCCCGATACTTTCTATTCATTGGCTACCACATTCTGATGAGCCCCCCCACCTCTCCTCCCCCCTCAACTCGCTTTTAAGGGATTACATCTTGAATCATTGCCTCACTTGATGCAGCTGATCTGGCTGTGACTGTCCCACCTGATGACGGAGACTTGTGTTGCCTCCGAAACGTCGTGATCTTTATTTTTTTATTTTTATTAATTTTGATGTTTTACCTACGTGACTTTACCGAAAACACCTAAGAATATGATTCATAAATTATGTTAATGAGCCCCCAGTCACCGGGCGTGGCTTTGCCCAAAAAAGGATTGGCACTGGGACAGATATCGGCAGCGGCCGAGCGGCGGTGACGTCACGCTCAAGAGGACGGGGGTCGGGGTAGGTGACATGACGTCACTAGCGAGGCACACCTCCCCGTTGCGTTTGACGCCGATGAGATCACGCTGAGCGGTGACGTCAGAGAGCGGGGTCAGAGTTCAAGTTTGTTGTAGTTGGCAGTGACGTGGGGAGCGCTGCGCTCCGCACCGACCAGCCGAGTTCCATTCCCGCTCGTGGCCAACGCCGCCAGTGACGACTTTCTGAGCCGGTCCTGAGCCTCCCCTACGTCGACTCAGCCTCAAACGAGTACCCGGTGCGGTGTGTCAACATCGCCAGCGCTGGGGAGACAAAGGCGGCCGGGCGTGGAGCTGGCCACCCACCCCCTCTGTGTGTGCCGTGACGACCTCCACCGGTGCTGCTACTCGCTATGAGCAGCACTTTGTAGACGTCGTGGCTTGGCTCTCCAGCACACCGCTGGCGACATTTCACGATGACATTTTCACGTCCATAAAAGGAAAATCGCCATACGAACCTAGGCCGTTTTTTGGCAAAATCGATCCAAATTTTTTTAGCTTTTTTTGCAACGAAAAGTTTATTCCTTGGTTGTATTTAGCCTGGGTAGCCCATATATTACGTTAAAAAGTGGAAAATTTCATGCATGAAATTTTCGAATATAAAAAAGTTAATCGGCATACTGTACCGTTTTTAGGCTCAATAAGCCAAACTTTTGACAGCTTTATTTTTGGACGAAAGTTAATTTCTCTATTGTATTTATCCTTAGTATGCCATGTATTTGATTAAAATGCCGTTTTTGGCATACTTAACCTATGCCGTTTTTGGTCAATAATGGCCAAATTTTTACAGCTTCATTTTTCAACAAAAGTGCAATCCTCGCGTGTGCTTAGCCTTAGTATCCTATTATTACGTAAAAAAGTGGTAAATTTCACCATGAAATTTTTAAGTAAAAAAATAAAATCGGCCAAAATTGGCCACACTTTCACAGCCTTATTTGTCGACAAAGGTTCATTGCTCCATTGTGTTTAGCCTTAGTATGCTATGTATTAGATTATAATTGGAAAATTTCACGATGAAATGTTCATGTCCCAAACAGAAAATCGACATACTAAACCTCTGCCGTTTTTGGATAAAATTGAACGAATTTTTACAGCTGTATTTTAAATTAAAAAGTGCATTCCTCGGTTGTGTTGAGCATGATTAGCCTATATCTTACATTAAAAGTGGGAAATTTGACCATGAAATTTGAAGTAAAAGGATCAAATCGGCATACTTTACCAATGCCGTTCTTGGCCAAATTTGCTACATTTTCATAGCTAGATTTTCCAAGAAAAAGTGAATTCCTCCATTTTGTTAAGCATTAGTATGCTCTATATTACTTTAAAAGTGGGAAATTTCACGATTAAATTTTCACGTCCCAAAAGAAAAATCAGGTACTTATGCCGGTTAACCAAAATAAGCCAAATTGTCATAGCTTCATTTTTCAACAAAAAGTTCATTCATCAATTGTATTTACCCTTAGTATGCCGTGTATTAGATTAAAAGTGGAACATTTTATGATGAAATGTGCACGTCCCAATATAGAATATCGGCATACTAACCTATGCAGTTTTTGGCCAATAATGGACAAATATTTGCAACTTCATTTTTCAACAAAAGTGCAATCCTCGGGTGTGCTTAGCCTTAGTATCCTATATATTACGATAAAAGGTGGGAAATTTCACACCGGGTACTTCCCGCGAGTACTCTTATATAAGCGCACAACTTCATCTATCTGTGATGAACGCTGCACTTTCCTTAGTTTTCATGCAGGGGGCGCTGCAAACCTACGCGCCCCCTGCATGAACGACGGAGGAGCAGCGACAGACGTTCAATCACGTTGGAATCAATCTGCAGACGGCGGTCTTCTGGCACGGCCAGCTCTGTGTCGCCTTATCTCCACCCCGCGATCCCAACCAGGAGAAAGTCCGCATCGAACCGAACCCCGGTAAGGCCATCTACTTAACGAGTAGAGAAAATTCACACGAAATGTCGTTTTCAATGAAGTCTTCCAGATGGAAAATGATATCAGCTTTTAATGAAGAAATACAATTATCAAATGCAAAACAATATACAATTCAAAGTTGTTTCATTTTAAAACTTCAAAACGGAGCATCGGGAGTTGGCGTGAATGCATCGTTCGTGTGCAATTTTTTCGTGACTTTCCTGGCCCAAGGCCGTAAATGGTTGTGAGGGGCACCGCAGGCAGTCAGGCTTGCTTCAACCCCATGGTTGTCAACATCCAGACGTTAATCAGCAAGGACCATTTCTTGTCCTAGTTCGCGAACATATAAGACGTCATGCAAAATTGTGCAGAATGTATCTACTAGATGTGCTCTGCCTTGTAACCAAATACAAATCTGTACCAAAAATGTATTTCAAATAGGCTCTTAGAATTACCTCCTTGCTATGAAGCAGATCAGCAGACACGACATGTTTCATTTATCGATCTCTCCACGAAACAAAGGAATGTTTTACACAAACTATAACTAGCACAGACTTCTGGGAGCACGTCATTGATTCAGTGCAAGCCACCTGTGGACCCTTATTGGTGCACAGCGTTTCAAGAGCAGCCGGGCTTGCTTCAACCGATAGCTGCAAACATCCAGACGTTCATCAGTAAGGAGCATTTCTAGCCCTAGTGAGACGAAATTTGCGTCAACACATAATACCAAATTATAATTCAAGTTGTAGAGAATGTATCTACACTACGTCTAACTTTTGAGTGCTATGCCTTGTAACAGATGAATGATCCGAGTGTGCTCCCTATTTTAAAGACAATGAGTTTCTCCTGAGGGAGATGCTTCCTGAAAACACAAAAGTACCCTTTGACCTGTATCACAAGAACAATGAGTCTCACCTGAGTGATCTGTACAGGTTACTTGCAAAACACACACTGTGTCCTAACATCACTTATTCAATGTTTGACTCTTGTAGACAAAAGGTTACATGTACGCACACCATCAGACAAGTATTAATTCTAAATTCGTGACAGGCATATTAACAAAATTGAATGACTGCACTGAAATATACTGCATTAGGTTACATCGCATTAACAAGCTAATTAAAAAAAATACGCACCGTCTGCTTAACAGTGTATGTACAACATACTAATGCACCATTCAAAACGAGTAGGCCATTGCATGCTGGCGTCTGGGTCAAAATTGAAAAAATTCTAAACATTACCTACAAACTCCACAACTGAGATGCCACATCAACCATCGCCCCCTACTGCCAGGCTCTTGTCCACATGCAGGCCGGTGCAGGGCCACCACCTTGTGCCACACAGGGGCAGCTGCTACTTGGGATGCTCTTCGAGTGTTTGAGACGAGAAACGATACAAAACTCACGAATTGCCGAGGCAATTAAGCAAGCACAATATAAATGCAATTATGATAACATAGTGAATGCTTGGGAGCTTATTGGCTCTCGCTCCTGGTTAGAGATCTACCCAACACACAGGTCCACAAAGACTGGCCGCTCTTAACCTGCAGGTTGAACCTAGCAATTGAGTGTTCAACTTCACATTCTTGTCATTAAAGGCCTGTGACAAAGGTGCATCTATTGGAGCGACATCGTCACTGGCTTACACATCTACCGGGTCTCCATTTGACTTTGTATTGTCTCGGAGGAAGTCCACCCACACCTCCACTTCCACAAACTGCTGGGAGTTGCCTCGCTCTGCCTCACAGTCAGAATTCTCCTCCTGCTTCACGTTGCCTCCATCGATGTGAAGGTCCCATTTTGGAGTTGAATCTTCATCTTCACATTTTACCTTCACTTCTTGGCTCTTCACCATCACTTCTTCACATTTCACCTCGATACCTTTAAAAGTGTCCAAGCTGGGATTTTCTTCCGGTTCTTGTTTGATGAGGAATGGGCTCATTGAGGCACTTTGACTTTCACAAGCTGATTTCAGACTCCACTCCTGGTGGATCTTCTGATGCTTGCGTGATCTCTGGTGTCTTTGAAGATTTCGTGAAAGTGTAAACGCCTTCTCACACACACTGCACTTGAAGGGTTTCTCTCCCGTGTGTGTTCTCTGGTGTTTTACAAGAGTAGATGACTGTGCAAAAGCCTTCCCACACACACTGCACTTGAAGGGTTTTTCTCCCGTGTGTGTTCTCTGGTGTGCTACAAGATGAGCTGAAAGTGCAAACGTCTTCCCACACACACTGCACTTGAAGGGTTTCTCTCCCATATGTGTTCTCTGGTGTGCTACAAGAGCAAATGAACGTGCAAACGCCTTCCCACACACACTGCACTTGAAGGGTTTCTCTCCCGTGTGTGTTCTCTTGTGTGTTACAAGAGCAGATGACTGTGCAAACGCCTTCCCACACACACTGCACTTGAAGGGTTTCTCTCCCGTGTGTGTTCTCTGGTGTTTTACAAGAGTAGATGACTGTGCAAACGCCTTCCCACACACACTGCACTTGAAGGGTTTCTCTCCCATGTGTGTTCTCTGGTGTGCTACAAGATTAGATGACTGTGCAAACGCCTTCCCACACACACTGCACTTGAAGGGTTTCTCTCCTGTGTGAGTTCTCTGGTGCCGTGTCAAATGTTCAGGACGATCCGTGCTGTATGCACACCGGTCGCATTGATGCCTTTTTGCACCGAGCTGCGCCGAGTGCCTTTCCTCCATGAGACCAATTCTGCAGAGGCAGCGACAGCTGCAGACTGAAAAAGAAGAATATCCACACCATCTACACGTCAGTATCGAGGCACAGAGGAATGAATATACAGTCACACGTGACTTACACGTCTATAGTTATTCATATATTTATGATATAGTAAAAAAAAAGTGTCCCAAATTCATCACACGGGCTGTTATGGCACACAATGAGAGGCCAAATGGTCATAAACGTGCCTGGAAGCCCTCGTATCTTCAAAATGAACGTAAACCCAAAACTCAGAGCACACAATTTCAGCTGTTTGGCTTCAAAATAAATGTTTATGAAAGCTAAATTTAGCTGACAAAGCAAAGGGTGTTGAAAATAATACTATTTGTGTTATGCACAAATGCATAAATTAATGTTCAATCGCAACTTAGAGGTGTGAAGCCAGGCACAGATGTCCTTGATTCCTGGGATGAGCAGTTCCAACTTCAGCTGCTGCACGTGTGTGCTGTGATCACTTCCTGACTCCATTCTTACAAAGAGTTCCAGAGGAAAACTAAAATAAACTACTGTTTTGTGATATAACCTCCGTGCTCAATAGAGTTAATAGACTTTACTGCAAATACAAACTTGACACTGTCACACACTCAGAGGTGGAGCCAGGATTTTCAGGTAGGGGGGGGGAAACCCCTCCAGCAATGAAAAAGTTACAGGAGTTGTTAGCAAGTAAGGAGTTGTTAGTAAGAAAGGACTTGTCCCTTGCTTTTCATTCGATGCGTGTGATCGTCATCGCACTCGCTGAACGTGTTGATGCCTTCAGGAAAGAAAAATAGACTTTTGTATTTTGGGGGGGGGGAGGGGGGGGAAATGACCATGAAGTATGTGGCATCAACCCACATCACACCTGAGCTAAGCGCTCTGCAATGCTTACCCCCCTACCACATGGCTCTTCACGCGCCGTACTTCTACAGCTGTTCACAGAGTGCCGGGAGATTTTAGGTGGCGCTTCGCTCCTGGCCGATTAAGTCAATGGCTTCTCGGAGTTTCAATACTAATCCGTGCGAAGAACGGGTACAACTGTCATCTTAAATATAAAGCAGAACTTACACCTGTTTGTTTGTGTGAAGCAGCAAAAACTCTCCAACGCTGAGCTCTGGCGTCATGAAATTTTCACAGCTTATGCTGTCTGGAATTTCTAAGCGAACGCAGCGTCATTCCCTTCCCGAGTGGCAAAAATCGACCTGACGTAGCAGTGGGTTCAGGTTGAATTTCCTTGAGTGAAAACATCCGATTTAGGTAAATTGAAGTGTTTCGGCTTCCTTCTTGCAAGCATCAATTTTTTCAGGGTTTTTCATTGAATTATGAGGGAATATTAAATTAATCCAAGACAAGAATCCAAGTCCCGGGCGAAGCCGGGTAGTGAAGCTAGTTACTAATAAACCCCAATGATCCTATCGAAATTACGGATTTCTATCGGATCGTTGGGGGGGCACGTGCCACCCCACCCCCACTGGCTCCACCACTGTCACACTGGCATGACTCACAGGTGGTGGTGTGTCCAGACCCACGCCTGGCCACCTTCACCTGCTCAGTATTAATGCTTCCTCACTCCACCAAGTAATTCATCGAGGATCAACCAACACAGCCGAGGCTGCGTGTCTCTCTGTGGTGAGATGTTAACTACCTGTCCTGGCATACAGGAAGTCGTGGGTTCCATCCCGACCCTGACGCCTGCTGTATATTTGTAGTTTACGTGTCTCTCTCTCTCTCTCTCCCCGTGGTCGCGTGGATTTCCTTCCCGATCCTCGGGTTACCCCTCCACATGTAGAGAGTGAACACCACCACGCGTCCAGAGTAAACACCGCCACGCGTCTAGAGTGAACACCGCCACGCGTCTAGAGTTAACACCGCCACATGTCTAGAGTGAACACCGCCACGCGTCCAGAGTGAACACCACCACGCGTCCAGAGTGAACACCACCACGCGTCCAGAGTAAACACCGCCACGCGTCTAGAGTGAACACCGCCACGCATCTAGAGTTAACACCGCCACATGTCTAGAGTGAACACCGCCACGCATCTAGAGTTAACACCGCCACGTGTCTAGAGTGAACACCGCCACGTGTCTAGAGTGAACACCGCCACGTGTCTAGAGTGAACACCGCCACACGTCTAGAGTGAACACCGCCACGTGTCTAGAGTGAACACCGCCACGTGTCTAGAGTGAACACCGCCACGCGTCTAGAGTGAACACCGCCACACATCTAGAGTGAACACCGCCACATGTCTAGAGTGAACACCGCCACATGTCTAGAGTGAACACCGCCACGCATCTAGAGTTAACACCGCCACGCATCTAGAGTTAACACCGCCACGTGTCTAGAGTTAACACCGCCACGTGTCTAGAGTGAACACCGCCACGTGTCTAGAGTGAACACCACCACACGTCTAGAGCGAACACCGCCACGCGTCTATAGAGTGAACACCGCCACACGTCTAGAGCGAACACCGCCACGCGTCTAGAGCGAACACCGCCACGTGTCTAGAGTGAACACCGCCACACGTCTAGAGTGAACACCACCACGTGTCTAGAGTGAACACCGCCACACGTCTAGAGCGAACACCGCCACGTGTCTAGAGTGAACACCACCACACGTCTAGAGCGAACACCGCCAGGCGTCTAGAGCGAACACCGCCACGTGTCTAGAGTGAACACCACCACATGTCTAGAGTGAACACCGCCACACGTCTAGAGTAAACACCGCCACATGTCTAGAGTGAACACCGCCACGCGTCTAGAGTGAACACCGCCACACGTCTAGAGTGAACACCACCACGTGTCTAGAGTGAACACCGCCACACGTCTAGAGTGAACACCACCACGCTGTTGACGAGCCTCACCTCGTTGTTATTGTTGTTGTGGGCAGGTCGCTTCTGAAAACAAGAGCGGTACAGCAGCTCAAGCGGGCGTGGCCTGGTAAAAAATGAAAAAAAACTGTGAATATTTAAAACAAAACAAGTTACAAAGTAGCGAGCCAGGTGAAGGGAAATTAAAACTTAAGCAAGATATTCTTTGGTTCTTTCGGTAAAGTCACATAGAATAAATAAATACATTATATAATAGCATACGACGTTTCAACTGCAACACAAGCAATCATCATCATGCACAAATGAAAGAGAGAAAAAACCTATTAAACTTAGAGTCATCTAACATAAGTCAACACCCTACCTGGTTGATAACGTTCTTCCAAAGATTGCTCAATTTGAGAGAGAGACACGGAGACACATAGACAGACACATAAGCAGAGAGATGACACAAAGACACACAGAGAGAGACACACACATAGACACACAGAGAGAAATGACACAGAGACACAGAGACACACACAGAGACATGACAGACACACAGAGAGAGACACACATAGACACACAGAGAGAGATGACACAGAGACACGCAGAGAGAGACACACATAGGCACACAGAGAAACAACGCCTCTGTGTTGAGGCCTTAAATATAGAGAGGGGGGGGGGGGTATAGAAACTAGCACGTCAATGCAAGGCCGTAGCCATGGAGTCAACATTGGGGGGGACCAAATCTTCCACGGGTCTGGGGTCCCCCCCCCCCAGAAAAATATCTAAATTTGAAAACGATTTTCCTGCCATTTCCTCCCTAAAATATTTTTAAAAGTTCACTAGCACATGGGATGGACTTTGTTTTATTTGATACAATAATGTCTAATAGTGTATTGTAATACATTGCTCTGTTTTTTCTTTTTAACCTTTTCTTGTTTCATAGTATGTAATGGCAGAGATTAGGGATTCATAAAGTACAACGCAATCCTATAAACAGAAATCTATGTATTGTTATATGAAGACAAGTCCAGATTTTGTGGCCAAGGTTTAGCAAATTGTTGTTTTTATTAACATAGCATCGCTAATTATTATTTTAAAAAATGTTTTTATAGCAATATATTGGGGGGGGGGACATCTTTAGCATATTTGATTATTATAACATTTTATAATTATCATAACATATAATAATTATTATAACATATCATTATATCTTGATTTAAAGCTTTCGTGACTGCAGGGATTCATATTCTTGGTTCTTTCGGTAAAGTCACGTAGAAGGGAAATAATAAAATAAAACGTGACTACCGAAAGAACCAAGAATATATATTATAATTAGTATAACATATTAAAATTATTATAACATGTTATATTTATTATAACATATTATATTTATTATAAGATATATTTATTAGAACATGTTATAATTATTATAACATATAATTACGACTTTGTGTCAATGAGAGATTTGGAGGTTTGGTGACTGCAGTAGAGGACACAGAGAGAGAGAGAGACACTTAATCAAACAAACTTCGTAAAATTTGGAAATGTAATGCAATACAACACAGAGAGTCGGTCAACACACAACGAACGCATCGCCTGGCTGATCGCGTTCTTCCACAGGTTGCTCAACTAAGCGAGAGAATTGAAGCGAACGCGACCAGGCGAGGGCAGGAGGCAAGGCCCCGCGTTGTAAAGTTTAAATCTGGACATCGCTTCGATGCTCGCTGCTACTCAATTGACATCCCTACGAGAGAGAGCGAGGCTCTACCTCGGTACACAACAACCACAACAACCACCACAACCACCACCACCACCACCACGACCACAACCACCACCACCACCAATACAACCACCACAACAACCACCACCACCAATACAACCACCACCACAACCACCACAACAACCACCACCACCAATACAACCACCACCACAACCACCACTACCACAACCACTACCACCACAACCACCACCACCAATACAACCACCACAACAACCACCACCACCACAACAACCACCACCAGTACCACAACCACCACAACTTTAACAACCACCACCACAACAACCACCACCACAACCGCGATGGGAATTTCTCACCTCGGATTTCAGTTCACGCGCGGAGATGCAACAGCCACGCGGTTGCAGGCCGTGACGTCACTTCCGGGGTACAAGCCCCTCCCACAGAGCGGCTCTGTAACTTAAATAAATTATGTTAATGAGCCCCGCCCACACGTGGAGGGACGGGGCGGGGCTGCTGAACACGTCGCAATGAACTCGCGACGGCTTTCGCGAATAAATTATGTTAATGAGCCCCCAGTCACCGGGCGTGGCTTTGCCCAAATAAGGATTGGCACTGGAACAGATATCGGCAGCGGCCGGAGGTGACGTCACGCTCAAGAGCTTCACGGTCGGGAGTGGGTGACATGACGTCACTAGCGAGGCACACCTCCCCCTGGCGTTTGACGCCGATGAGGTCACGCTGCGCGGTGACGTCAGAGGGCGGGGTCAGAGTTCAAGTTTGTTGACAGAAGTGGAGCGGCAGTGTCGTGGTGAGCGCTGCGCTCCGCACCGACCAGCCGAGTTCCATTCCCGCTCGTGGCCAACGCCGCCAGTGACGACTTTCCGAACCGGTCCTGGGCCTCCCCTACGTCGACTCAGCCTCAAACGATTCCCCGGTGCGGTGTGTCAACATCGCCAGCACTGGGGAGACAAAGGCGGCCGGGCGTGGTGCTGGCCACCCACCCCCTCTGTGTGTGCCGTGACGACCTCCACCGGTGCTGCTACTCGCTATGAGCAGCACTTTGTGGATGTCGTGGCTTGGCTCTCCAGCACACCGCTGGCGACATGTCACGATGAAATTGTCACGTCCATAAAAAATCAGCATAATTAACCTATGCCGTTTTTGGAAAAATTGGCCCAATTTTTCTAGTTTTATTTTTAAACAAAAAGTGCATTCCTTGGTTGTGTTTAGCCTGAGTAGCCCATATATTACATTAAAAAGTGGGGAATTTCATGCATGAAATTTTCGAATATAAAAAAGTTAATCGGCATACTGTACCGTTTTTAGGCTCAATAAGCCAAACTTTTGACAGCTTTATTTTTGGACGAAAGTTAATTTCTCTATTGTATTTATCCTTAGTATGCCATGTATTTGATTAAAATGCCGTTTTTGGCATACTTAACCTTATATCTCGTCTCTCTGGCGTGGCCGGCTCCGCCCAGGCCACGCCTCCCTTCCCAGGCCACGCCTCACTTCCCAGGCCACGCCTCACTTCCCCCACCTCTGGGAAGGTCCGGATCCCTCCAGCACGTGACCCCCCCAGGCACCCCCTTGGGGCCCCCAGCCCTCGTACGGGCCAACACAGTAGTGACCGTTCTGTCACTACACTAGTAACACAAGTAGCTACTAATGTTACTTGTCAGTGTCTCATTATCCTAGTAACACAAGTAGCTACTAATGTTACTTGTCAGTGTCTCATTATCCTAGTAACACAAGTAGCTACTAATGTTACTTGTCAGTGTCTCATTATCCTAGTAACACAAGTAGCTACTAATGTTACTTGTCAGTGTCTCATTATCCTAGTAACACAAGTAGCTACTAATGTTACTTGTCAGTGTCTCATTATCCTAGTAACACAAGTAGCTACTAATGCTACTTGTCAGTGTCTCATTATCCTAGTAGCACAAGTAACTACTAATGCTACTTGTCAGTGTCTCATTATCCTAGTAACACAAGTAGCTACACATTCTACTTATCAGTGTCTCATTATCCTAGTAGCACAAGTAGCTACTAATGCTACGTAACAATGTCTCATTAGCCTAGTAGCACTCAATTTCGGTTCGGTGATTCTGCACTTGCTCTATTGCTATAGTACTATACTGCCCTTCAGCTTTTACGAACGACCGCGGTGTTTAAGGTTACCGATTCGTCTTATCCATCCGGCTGTATAGCAAATGAAAACATTAAAAAAATACTTTACTACGCAAGTAAAAAAAAAAACTAAATTTGATTTACAGCTTTCGTATCTGCAGGGATTCATATTCTCGGTTCTTTCGGTAAAGTCACGTAGAAGGGAAACAATAAAATAATAAAAAAATTCTAAAACGATAAAATGCTCACGACGTGAGTATTTGCAACACAAGCAATCATCATCAGGTGTGAAAAACACGGCAAGAAAATTTGAACAAAATTTAAAAACAAATTGTCTTTTAATATTTTTTTCTCTCAAATCTGTAACACCGGTCAACAAAAAAAACACTTTTTTTTCTGGCCTGGACTTTTGCAGTTGTTCTAGACTAATTTCAGGGTGCCGATTCCAAATCTGACCTCAGATTTGCTCCATCACATCTCATTTTTATGCTATCGGCATACCCCATTTTCAATTATTTTACTCGAAATTAACTCCGTCACTTATGATTGCAAGCTGTTGCGAGGTAGTGACTGCTTTAGTGTTAAAACATGGTGCTGCATTTTTAGCATAGTGTGTTTATAATATAATTTCATGTAGATATCCACATTTATTTAATATTTTTCTTCCGCAGTTCTTATTGAAAATGCAATCTTTGATATCTCAAAAACCTGATGTGATAGACTGATGCCAAATTTGGAATCGGCACCCCAAAATTACATTAAAACCGTTGGAATACCTCGTGCCAGAAAAAAGTGTGTTGACCAGAGTAACAGCAAATGCTACAGGACCTGCTCTAGCTTCATCCGGCACTGGACCCAACAGCACCACCCCCCCCATCTCTCGTGGACTCGGCGTGACAAATGGTCACAATTCAACACGCGCAAGCACCTCTCCTCGTTGTCTGTGTCATTTGTACCGCGACTGAATTATTAAATTCCCACACGCAGCGATCCCCCCAAACCCTTGCCTCTCTCTCCTCTCTCTCTCCTCTCTCTCTCCTCTCTCTTGTAAAGAAAATCTTGAACTCCCTCCCCAAAAAAACCCCACGGCATTTATACCGCACACGCACGCACGCGCAAACAGAGACACACAGACACACAGACAGACACACACAGACATACAGAGACACAAAGACACAGACAGACAGAGACACACACACAGACACAAAGACACAGACACACAGACAGAGACACACAGACAGACACACAGACACACACAGACAGAGACACAGACACACACAGACAGAGACACAGACACACACAGACAGAGACACACAGACACAGACACAAAGACAGACACAAATACACAGACACACACAGACACAGACACACAGACACAGAGACACAGACACACACAAAGACACAGACACACAGACACACAGACACACAGACACACACAGACACAAAGATACAGACATACACAAAGACACAGACACACACAAAGACAGAGACACAAAGACACAGACACAGAGATGCACACATACAGAGACACAGACACAAAGACACAGACACGCACAGACACAAAGACACAGACACACATAGACACAAAGACAAAGACACAGACACACACATACACACACAGACACACAAAGCCACAGACACATACAGACACACAGACAGAGACACACAGACACAAAGACACAGACACACACAGACAGAGACACACAGACAGAGACACACAGACACAAAGACAGACACACAAAGCCTCAGACACACAAACACATACAGACACACAAAGACACAGACACAAGAGACACAAAAACACACACAGACAGAGACACATAGACAAACAGACAGACAGACACACAGACAGACAGACACACACACAGACACACACAGACACACACACAGACACATACACATGCACACGCGTGCGTGTGATATATTGACACTTATGCATTATATATACACACCACGGATATTAAGGATTTAAGTGTGCATTGCTAGAGGATTTGTTGATGATGATAAAGATGATTGTTTTATTTTGGAGGGATATTTAATAAATATTACTTTTGCTTTCGACTCATTGTCTGTGATGGTCTTCCCTCCCTCACACCGCGGGTGTCAATTATTTCCAGGTCCGTGCCCGAAACGTCGCGACCACCACGGCTCAGTCCACCATCGTCCGTCCATGTGTCTGTCTGTCTTTGTGTGTGTGTCTGTGTGTGTGTCTGTGTGTCTGTCTGTGTGTGTGTCTGTGTGTGTGTCTTTGTGTGTGTGTGTGTCTGTCTGTGTGTGTCTGTCTGTGTGTGTGTCTTTGTGTGTGTGTGTCTGTCTGTGTGTGTGAGTGTGTGTGTCTATGTGTGTGTCTGTGTGTGTGTCTGTCTGTATTTGTGTGTGTTTGTCTGTGTGTGTGTGTCTGTCTGTGTATCTATGTGTCTGTCTGTCTTTGTGTGTGTTTGTCTGTGTGTGTGTCTTTGTGTGTGTGTGTATCTATGTGTGTTTGTCTGTGTGTATCCATGTGTCTGTCTGTCTTTGTGTGTGTCTGTGTGTGTGTATCTATGTGTGTCTGTCTGTGTCTGTCTTTGTCTGTGTGTGTGTATCTATGTGTCTGTGTGTGTGTGTCTGTCTGTGTGTGTGTGTCTGTCTGCGTGTGTCTGTCTGTGTGTGTATCTATGTGTGTGTGTCTGTGTGTATCCATGTGTCTGTCTGTGTGTCTGTCTTTGTGTGTGTTTCTATGTGTCTGTGTGTGTGTGTATGTGTGTGTCTGTGTGTATCCATGTGTCTGTCTGTGTGTCTATGTATGTGTGTGTGTATCTATGTGTGTCTGTGTGTGTATCTATGTATCTGTGTCTATCTGTCTGTGTGTGTCTGTGTGTCTGTCTGCGTGTGTCTGTCTGTGTGTGTATGTGTGTGTATCTATGTGTGTGTGTCTGTGTGTATCCATGTGTCTGTCTGTGTGTCTGTCTTTGTGTGTGTTTCTATGTGTCTGTGTGTGTCTGTGTGCATTGTCAGGGTCCGGGATCGATCCCGCGACCTCCTGCACACCAGGCGAGGTAGTCAACATCTCATAGCCACCGTGATGATGATGATGAGAGAGACACAAGCTCCAAATATACAGCAGAAGCAGGCGTCAGGGTCGGGATCGAACCCACGACCTCCTGCGGACCAGGCGAGGTAGTCAACATCTCATAGCCACCGTGATGATGATGATGAGAGAGAGAGACGCAGACTTCAAATATACAGCAGCAGCAGGCGTCAGGTTCCGGGATCGAACCCACGACCTCCTGCGGACCAGGCGAGGTAGTTAACATCTCATAGCCACCGTGATGATGATAATAGAGACGCAGACTCCAAATAAACAGCAGACATCGTCAGGGTCGGGATCGAACCCACGACCTCCTGTGTACCAGGCGAGGTCGTCAACATCTCATAGCCACCCGCAATGCCCACCCAGCGGGGGTTGGAAACATTTGCATTTCTGAGACGCGATTGACATGTCACTGGTAACACGCTGTGGTGCTTTTGATTGAGCCCCCCACCACCCCCACCCCCCCCCCACACTGAGAGGGACTTTCAAATGAGCGGTGTGTGTCGTATAAACATCGCAGCACTGGGGGAGAGACAAAGGCGGCCGGGCGTGGTGCTGGCCACCCACCCCCTCTGTGTGTGTAGCCACAGTGCCGGTAGCCTTCATAGGTAGTGCTGCTACTCGCTAACAGCACTTGCCCCTAGAGCCTGCTAGAGGCTACACGGGGGAGCTTTGTCTGTGTCTACCAGTACCGGAAGACATCTTCCGCCAACGGTAGATCATCTACCAGTTCCGGAAGACATCTTCCGCCACCGGAAGATCATTTACCTCTTCCGGAAGACATCTACCGCCACCGGTAGATCATCTACCAGTTCCGGAAGCCGTCTTCACCTGAAGACGGCTGCTTGCGTTGTAGCCGAAACGTCGTGAGAATTATTTTATTATGTTTTATTTTTATTATTTTATTACTTCCCTTCTACGTGACTTTACCGAAAGAACCAAGAAGATGAATCCCTGCAGTCACGAAAGCTTTAAATCGAAAATTAACAATATTAACAACATTGTCACAGTTCGTTTTTTCAGCAACAGCAGCAACAACAACAGCAACAGCAGCATCAGCAGCGGCAACAGCAGCAACAACAGCATCAGCAACAGCAGCATCAGCAACAGCAGCATCAGCAGCGGGGACGGGGTGAACGACAAAGGAAGAGCGGCGATGTCAAACGAGGAGGACGCGGCGATCCCCGTCCGCGTGGCCGCGCGCTGCCGCCCCAATGGCGCCGCGGGGCTGCGGGATGGCTGCGTCCCCTGCGTCACCGTCGCACCCGGCGAGCCGCAGGTGACAGACACGGAGGGAGAGCGCGAGAGAAAGATCCGGACACATTAATTCTAGATTTGAAGCTTTCGTGACTGCAAGGATTCATATTCTTAGGTTTTTTCGGTAAAGTCACCGTGTAGGTAAAACATCAAAATTAATGAAAATAAAATGAAACAAAAATCACGACGTTTCGGAGGCAACACAAGTCTCCGTCAGCAGGTGGGACCGTCACAGCCGAATTAGCTGCATCAAGTGAGGCAATGATTCAAGATGTAATCCCTTATAAGCAAGTTGCTTGCTTACTCACTGATGCAGCTAATTCGGCTGTGACGGTCCCACCTGATGACGGAGACTCGTGTTGCCTCCGAAACGTCGTGATTTTTGTTTCATTTTATTTTCATTAATTTTGATGTTTTACCTACCTGGTGACTTTACCGAAAAAACCTAAGAATATGAATCTGGACACATTCCCATCGGCGAGCTCCTCCGGCAGGCGAAGGCTGCGTCGGGCAACAAAACGGACACCTTTTTAACAGGTCCCTGCGGGGTGGGCTGGTAGGAACGAATAACCAAAGAATATAAACATAATGTATAATCACACTTGTTTAGCCAGGAAAGCCTCACTGAGTGTGAAGGTTTTTGTAGGGTCCTGCCAAGTGTTTGCAGTAGGGGGCGATGTTGCTACACCTAATCGGACGATACGAAGGGAGAGTTTGAGGCCTAGTTCTAGGCTTTAGGCCTAGCTGTAGGCTTTAGGCCGCTGTGAGTTGATTTTTAATTTAAATGTTTTAATTATTAATGTAAACACTTTAAATGTAAATGTTTCTATTTAAAAACATCAGGGAATGTAACATTGTTAAACATTAACTCCCTTTCACACACGCGGGGGTACGATACGAAGGGAGAGTTTGAGGCCTAGTTGTAGGCTTTAGGCCTAGCTGTAGGCTTTAGGCCGCTGTGAGTTAATGTTTAATTTAAATGTTTTAATTAAAAGCTATCTCAGGGAATTAATAAGGGAATGTTACACTTGTTTAGCCAGGAAAGCGTCACTGAGTCTAAAGGTTTTTGTAGGGTCCTGCCAAGTGTTTGCAGTAGGGGGCAATGTTGCTACACGGACGGACGGATGGACGATATAATCTATTGTGGGCTGGTTCACTTCATTTCCTACCAGTAAAATCCTTTATATTAAGTTCACTTGCTTGCTTGCGCGCTTACGACCGTGCAAATGTTTCGGTCGTTTTTTATTTAAATCCTTTATATTAAGTTCGCTTGCTTGCTTGCTTGCGCGCTTACGACCGTGCAAATCTTTCGGTCGTTTTTTATTTAAATCCTTTATATCAAGTTCGCTTGCTTGCTTGCTTGCGCGCTTACGACCGTGCAAATGTTTCGGTCGTTTTTTAACCCGCTTCCCGTGATCCAAGATCGGCCTCTGTGGAGGAGGAGGCTACTGGTGCAGTGCCAGGCTAGGTGCACTTGGGGCAGTCGCCCTCCAGCGATAACAACGGAGGGCAGAGGAGCGACGCTCACAACAACGAGCGGAGCGCCGGGCGGATAAAATGCAGCGAGTTGGCACAGTAGGGAGGTACAGCTGGTGGTGCATCTACCGCTCATCTCGGTTGGCCAACCCGTGGCACCTGCTGGGTCTGTCCCGCGAATTCCTGTCAGCAGCGAGCCTTCGACACTTCACGTGATAGCCTCAAAGTCCACCTGGCATAGGTGCCATTGACGTCACCATCGCTTAGTGGCAAATGGCGGGTATTGATTGGTATTGGTCAGAATCTTAACTACACATTTTTGGACCATCTTATCTGACAGCGCCTATTTTACTTTACCGAGTGTTAACATCCCCTTAACGACAGACGCTGTCGCCTCGACAGACCTGGTCTTCACCTGAGGATGGCTGCTTGCGTTGTGGCCGAAACGTCGTGAGAATTATTTTATTATGTTTTATTTTAATTATTGTATTACTTCCCTTCTTCGTGCTGACTTTACCGAAAGAATCAAGAAGATGAATCCCTGCAGTCACGAAAGCTTTACATCGAAAAGTACTCTCTTTATTGTCAGCCAACACTGGTATAAACAACGTGGGCATTTTCGTTCACTTCTATCATGTGCATCAACAGGTGCTTGTGCACAGGCATGTCCACGTACACCACGTGATCTCTTTTAGCCCCGCCCTCCCGATACGTTCCATTCATTGGCTACCACATTCTGATAAGCTCCTCCCCCCCTCTCCTCCGCCTTAGCTTGTATTTAAGAGCTTGCATCTTGGAATCCCTGCCTCACTTGATGCAGCAAATCTGGCTGTGACGGTCCCCCACCTGATGACGGAGACTTGTGTTGCCTCCGAAACGTCGTGATTTTTTATTTTCATTTTTTACCTACGTGACTTTACAGAATCTGAATATTTATTTGGACTTTAGGAGGGATCTGATGGGCTTATGAAGCTGTTTTTTCACAGATGGCCCAGCATGGGAAGTCCGCAAGTTACTACGGCAGACAGTGCAACAATAAGTAATATTTAAAAAACTTTTTTAAAAAACACGCTTTAATGAAATGTACCCCGCTAGTAATGGAATAACTCCACGACTCCAGGAAGCAGAGAGGTCGCAATCGGGTACCCGATACCCGTACCCTACAAGATACCCGTACCCTACAAGATACCCGTACCCTACCCGATACCCGTACCCTACCCGATACCCGTACCCTACAAGATACCCGTACCCTACAAGATACCCGTACCCTACCCGATACCCGTACCCTACCCGATACCCGTACCCTACCCGATACCCGTACCCTACAAGATACCCGTACCCTACCCGATACCCGTACCCTACAAGATACCCGTACCCTACAAGATACCCGTACCCTACAAGATACCCGTACCCTACAAGATACCCGTACCCTACCCGATACCCGTACCCTACCCGATACCCGTACCCTACCCGATACCCGTACCCTACCCGATACCCGTACCCTACCCGATACCCGTACCCTACCCGGCTACCCTGCTGCTGCTGCTGCTACTTGCTACGATCAGCACTTGCCCCGACAGCCTGCTAGAGGCTACACGGGGGAACTTTGTCTGTGTCTACCTTCACAGGCAGTGCTGCTGCTGCTACTCGCTACTAACAGCACTTGCCCCCACAGTCTGTTAAGGCTACACGGGGTGTGGCGGTGTGTGATCTGTGTGTGATGTGTGTGTGATGTGTGTGTGATGTGTGTGTGATGTGTGTGTGATGTGTGTGTGATGTGTGTGTGATCTGTGTGTGATCTGTGTGTGTTCTGTGTGTGATCTGTGTGTGATGTGTGTGTGGGGATTGCAGATTGTGCTGAGCGGGGAGAAGGCCTTCACGTTCGACTTCGTGTTCGACCCGGCAGCCGAGCAGGAGGAGGTGTTTAGTAACGCCGTGGCCCCTCTCATCGATGGCATTTTCAAAGGTGAGGGAGCGTGTGTGTGTGTGTGTGAGCGTGTGTGTGTGTGTGAGCGTGTGTGTGTGTGAGCGTGTGTGTGTGTGAGCGTGTGTGTGTGTGAGCGTGTGTGTGTGTGAGCGTGTGTGTGTGTGTGAGCGTGTGTGTGTGTGAGCGTGTGTGGTGTGTGAGCGTGTGTGTGTGTGAGCGTGTGTGTGTGAGCGTGTGTGTGTGTGTGAGCGTGTGTGTGTGTGAGCGTGTGTGTGTGTGAGCGTGTGTGTGTGTGAGCGTGTGTGTTGTGTGTGAGCGTGTGTGTGCGTGAGCGTGTGTGTGCTTGAGCGTGTGTGTGTGTGAGCGTGTGCGTGTGAGCGTGTGTGTGCATGAGCGTGTGTGTGCATGAGCGTGTGTGTGGTGTGAGCGTGTGTGTGTGAGCGTGTGTGTGCGGGCGCGTGTGTGTGCGGGCGCGTGTGTGTGCGAGCGCGTGTGTGTGCGAGCGCGTGTGTGTGTGTGCGAGAGCGTGTGTGCGTGAGCGTGTGTGCGTGGGCGCGTGTGTGTGAGCGTGTGTGTGTGTGAGCGTGTGTGTGTGTGTGAGCGTGTGTGTGCGTGAGCGTGTGTGTGCGTGAGCGTGTGTGTGCGGGCGCGTGTGTGTGTGTGAGCGTGTGTGTGTGTGATCGTGTGTGTGTGTGAGCGGGTGTGTGTGTGTGAGCGTGTGTGTGTGTGAGCGTGTGTGTGTGTGAGCGTGTGTGTGTGTGTGAGCGTGTGTGTGTGTGTGAGCGTGTGGTGTGCGTGAGCGTGTGTGTGTGAGCGTGTGTGTGTGGGCGCGTGTGTGTGTGTGAGCGTGTGTGTGTGTGTGATCGTGTGTGTGTGTGAGCGTGTGGTGTGTGTGTGAGCGTGTGTGTGTGTGTGAGCGTGTGTGTGTGTGTGAGCGTGTGTGTGTGTGTGAGCGTGTGTTGGTATGAGCGTGTGTGTGTGTTGTGAGCGTGTGTGTGCGTGAGCGTGTGTGTGCGTGAGCGTGTGTGGTGTGTGTGAGCGTGTGTGTGTGTGAGCGTGTGTGTGCGTGAGCGTGTGTGTGCGTGAGCGTGTGTGTGTGTGAGCGTGTGTGTGTGTGTGAGCGTGTGTGTGCGTGAGCGTGTGTGTGCGGGCGCGTGTGTGTGCGAGCGCGTGTGTGTGTGAGCGTGTGTGTGCGGGCGCGTGTGTGTGCGGGCGCGTGTGTGTGCGAGCGCGTGTGTGTGCGAGCGCGTGTGTGCGAGAGCGTGTGTGCGTGAGCGTGTGTGCGTGGGCGCGTGTGTGTGTGAGCGCGTGTGTGTGTGAGCGTGTGGTGTGTGCGTGAGCGTGTGTGTGCGTGAGCGTGTGTGTGCGTGAGCGTGTGTGTGCGGGCGCGTGGTGTGTGTGAGCGTGTTGTGTGAGCGTGTGTGGTGTGTGAGCGTGTGTGTGTGTGTGAGCGTGTGTGTGTGTGTGAGCGTGTGTGTGTGTGAGCGTGTGTGTGTGTGTGAGCGTGTGTGTGTGTGTGAGCGTGTGTGTGCGTGAGCGTGTGTGCGTGAGCGTGTGTGTGTGGGCGCGTGTGTGTGTGTGAGCGTGTGTGTGTGTGTGTGTGATCGTGTGTGTGTGTGAGCGTGTGTGTGTGTGTGAGCGTGTGTGTGTGTGTGAGCGTGTGTGTGTGCGGGCGCGTGTGTGTGCGGGCGCGTGTGTGTGCGAGCGTGTGTGTGTGCGAGCGTGTGTGTGTGTCTGAGCGTGTGTGTGTGTGAGCGTGTGTGTGTGTGTGCGTGTGTGGGCGCGTGTGTGTGTGCGGGCAAGTGCATGTGTGAGTGTGTGTGTACGTGTGTGGGCGAGCGTGTGTGTGGGCGCGTGTGGTGTGTGTGGGCGTGTGTGTGTGCGTGTGTGGGGCGCGTGTGTGTGTGCGGGCGAGTGCGTGTGTGAGCGTGTGTGTGTGTGTGGGCGTGCGTGTGAGCGTGTGTGTGGGCGTGTGTGGTGTGTGCGTGTGTGGCGGTGTGTGGGCGAGTGTGTGCGCGCAGTGTGGTGGGCGAGTGTGTGCGCGTGTGTGGTGTGTGCGCGTCGTGTGTACACGAGTGTGGTGTGCGTAAACGAGTGGGGAGTCGAGCTCGATTCCCGCTCACGTGAGTAGCTGGTGAGTAGCTGTTGTGTGGTAGTGAGTAGCTGGTGTAGTAGTAGCTGTGTGTGGTCGTGAGTAGCTGGTGTAGTAGCGCTGTGTGGGTAGTGAGTAGCTGGTGTAGTAGTGTGGGGTGTCCGTGAGTAGCTGGTGTAGTAGCTGTGTGTGGTCGTGAGTAGCTGGTGTAGTAGGTGTGTGGTCGTGAGTAGCTGGTGTAGTAGCTGTGTGTGGTAGTGAGTAGCTGGTGTAGTAGCTGTGGTGTAGTGAGTAGATGGTGTAGTAGCTGTGTGGTCGTGAGTAGCTGGTGTAGTAGCTGTGTGTGGTAGTGAGTAGCTGGTGTAGTGCTGTGTGTGGTAGTGAGTAGCTGGTGTAGTGGCTGTGTGGTCTGAGTAGCTGGTGTAGTAGCTGTGTGTGGTCGTGAGTAGCTGGTGTAGGATGGGGTGGTAGTGGAGAGCTGGTTGTAGTAGCTGTGTGTGGTAGGAGTAGCTGTGTAGTAGCTGTGTGTGGTCGTGAGTAGCTGGTGTAGTAGCTGTGTGTGGTAGTGAGTAGCTGGTGTAGTAGCTGTGTGTGTCATGAGATGTGTAGAGCGGTGTGTGGTCGTGAGTAGGGTGTAGTATGTGTGTGGTAGT
>NW_026891702.1:5000-23195 GCF_015708825.2 Lethenteron reissneri
CCGTCTCACCACCACCGTACCACCACCGTCTCACCACCACCGTCTCACCACCACCGTCTCACCACCACCGTCTCACCACCACCGTCTCACCACCACCGTCTCACCACCACCGTCTCACCACCACCGTCTCACCACCACCGTCTCACCACCACCGTCTCACCACCACCGTCTCACCACCACCGTCTCACCACCACCGTCTCACCACCACCGTCTCACCACCACCGTCTCACCACCACCGTCTCACCACCACCGTCTCACCACCACCGTCTCACCACCACCGTCTCACCACCACCGTCTCACCACCACCGTCTCACCACCACCCTCACCACCACCGTCTCACCACCACCGTCTCACCACCACCGTCTCACCACCACCGTCTCACCACCACCCTCACCCCACCACCGTCTCACCACCACCGTCTCACCACCACCGTCTCACCACCACCGTCTCACCACCACCGTCTCACCACCACCGTCTCACCACCACCGTCTCACCACCACCGTCTCACCACCACCGTCTCACCAACACCGTCTCACCACCACCGTCTCACCACCACCACCCTCACCACCCTCACCACCACCTCTCCACACTCTCCCCACCCTCACCACCACCTCCCCACCACCCTCACCACCCTCACCACCGTCTACTCACCACCACCCTCACCACCACCCTCACCACCACCGTCTCTTCACCACCCTCGCCACCACCCTCACCACCACCCTCACCACCACCCTCATCACTACCCTCACCACCACCCTCACCCACCCTCTGTCGAGTAGAGTCGAAGGGCACACACCACTTGCTTGTTGTGTGACTTGTGGAACCGGGGCGGCATTTTGCATTGAAGTCAATGATGGCTGTGATTGTTGCCGATTTGAAGCGCACTGTTTGGGAATGCAGTGCGTTTCACTATTTCAGCACCGATGTTCACCAAATATGCAACGGTGTAAACGTATGGGACAGCTTGGGATGTCAATGCAGTAGTTTGTTACTTGAAAATCGGTGAAGAAATAAAGAATTGAAGTGCAAATCGGCCAGATAGTTTCGTTTTTATTTCCGGCGCTTGACGTGTTACGTGTGCCCTCTGGTGTACACGTGCAGTACCACAAGCATTCAATTCGTGGTGAAGTCTGCTATGTGGTGGACATGTGCAGTGTAGGCCAACACAGTTCGCCAGCAGTTGCCGCTGTCAGACGTCACACCGCGCGTTCCCCGCAGTTGTGAGTTGCTGCTGCTGCTGCTGCGGCGTCCTGGCGTTAGTCCCAAGCGGGTTGGCTGCGATGAAGCCGTGAAGACACCGCACAGTGACACTGCTGCTGTCACCGCGCCAGGCACTGCAGTGGTACCACGTGACCACACGGTGGAGCTACAGCACCTAGTTGGTTAAGTTGTTGAGCGAGTGTCCATGTTGGTTAGGTTATTTAGCGAGTGTCCATGATGGTTAGGTTATTTAGCGAGTGTCCATGTTGGTTAGGTTATTTAGCGAGTGTCCATGATGGTTAGGTTATTTAGCGAGTGTCCATGATGGTTAGGTTATTTAGCGAGTGTCCATGTTGGTTAGGTTATTTAGCGAGTGTCCATGATGGTTAGGTTATTTAGCGAGTGTCCATGATGGTTAGGTTATATAGCGAGTGTCCATGTTGGTTAGGTTATTTAGCGAGTGTCCATGTTGGTTAGGTTATTTAGCGAGTGTCCATGTTGGTTAGGTTATTTAGCGAGTGTCCATGATGGTTAGGTTATTTAGCGAGTGTCCATGATGGTTAGGTTATTTAGCGAGTGTCTATGATGGTTAGGTTATTTAGCGAGTGTCCATGTTGGTTAGGTTATTTAGCGAGTGTCCATGTTGGTTAGGTTATTTAGAGAGTGTCCATGTTGGTTAGGTTATTTAGCGAGTGTCCATGATGGTTAGGTTATTTAGCGAGTGTCCATGTTGGTTAGGTTATTTAGCGAGTGTCCATGATGGTTAGGTTATTTAGCGAGTGTCCATGATGGTTAGGTTATTTAGCGAGTGTCCATGATGGTTAGGTTATTTAGCGAGTGTCCATGATGGTTAGGTTATTTAGCGAGTGTCCATGTTGGTTAGGTTATTTAGCGAGTGTCCATGTTGGTTAGGTTATTTAGCGAGTGTCCATGTTGGTTAGGTTATTTAGCGAGTGTCCATGTTGGTTAGGTTATTTAGCGTGTGTCCATGATGGTTAGGTTATTTAGCGAGTGTCCATGTTGGTTAGGTTATTTAGCGAGTGTCCATGTTGGTTAGGTTATTTAGCGAGTGTCCATGTTGGTTAGGTTATTTAGCGAGTGTCCATGATGGTTAGGTTATTTAGCGAGTGTCCATGATGGTTAGGTTATTTAGCGAGTGTCCATGTTGGTTAGGTTATTTAGCGAGTGTCCATGTTGGTTAGGTTATTTAGCGAGTGTCCATGATGGTTAGGTTATTTAGCGAGTGTTCATGTTGGTTAGGTTATTTAGCGAGTGTCCATGTTGGTTAGGTTATTTAGCGAGTGTCCATGATGGTTAGGTTATTTAGCGAGTGTCCATGTTGGTTAGGTTATTTAGCGAGTGTCCATGTTGGTTAGGTTATTTAGCGAGTGTCCATGATGGTTAGGTTATTTAGCGAGTGTCCATGATGGTTAGGTTATTTAGCGAGTGTCCATGTTGGTTAGGTTATTTAGCGAGTGTCCATGTTGGTTAGGTTATTTAGCGAGTGTCCATGTTGGTTAGGTTATTTAGCGAGTGTCCATGATGGTTAGGTTATTTAGCGAGTGTCCATGATGGTTAGGTTATTTAGCGAGTGTCCATGATGGTTAGGTTATTTAGCGAGTGTCCATGATGGTTAGGTTATTTAGCGAGTGTCCATGATGGTTAGGTTATTTAGTGAGTGTCCATGTTGGTTAGGTTATTTAGCGAGTGTCCATGATGGTTAGGTTATTTAGCGAGTGTCCATGATGGTTAGGTTATTTAGTGAGTGTCCATGTTGGTTAGGTTATTTAGCGAGTGTCTATGCTGGTTAGGTTATTTAGCGAGTGTCCATGTTGGTTAGGTTATTTAGTGAGTGTCCATGATGGTTAGGTTATTTAGCGAGTGTCCATGTTGGTTAGGTTATTTAGTGAGTGTCCATGATGGTTAAGTTATTTAGCGAGTGTCCATGTTGGTTAGGTTATTTAGCGAGTGTCCATGATGGTTAGGTTATTTAGCGAGTGTCCATGTTGGTTAGGTTATTTAGCGAGTGTCCATGATGGTTAGGTTATTTAGTGAGTGTCCATGATGGTTAGGTTATTTAGCGAGTGTCCATGTTGGTTAGGTTATTTAGCGAGTGTCCATGATGGTTAGGTTATTTAGCGAGTGTCCATGATGGTTAGGTTATTTAGCGAGTGTCCATGTTCGTGTGTATGTTGAACTTCTTTCACACCGTACATACCGTACATCCCCTAACCCTAACCCATAACCATGACCTCTAACCATAACCCGTAACCATAACCCCTAACACTGAACCTAACATTGACCCTAATCCTCCACAAATCCTACCCTAACCATAACCCCTAACCCCTAACCCTAAACCCTGAACCTCATCCCCTAGCCCTAACCCTAACCTCTAACCTCTAACCCTAAACTCTAATGCTAAACCTAAGCCCTAACCCTACGTGTCTCTCTCTGTGTGTTTTTGTGTCATCTCTCTCTCTCTCTCTGCTTATGTGTCTGTCTGTGTCTCCGTGTCTCTCTCTCAAATTGAGCAATCTTTGGAAGAACGTTATCAACCAGGTAGGGTGTTGACTGTTATGTTAGCTGACTCTAAGTTTAATAGGTTTTTTTTCTCTTTCATTTGTACCTGATGGTGATTGCTTGTGTTGCAGTTGAAACGTCGTATGCTATTATATAATGTATTTATTTATTCTACGTGACTTTACCGAAAGAACCAAAGAGTATCTTGCTTAAGTTTTAATTTCCCTTCACCTGGCTCGCTACTTTGTAACTTTGTTTTGTTTTAAATATTCACACAGTTTTTTTTCATTTTTTACCAGGCCACGCCCGCTTGAGCTGCTGTACCGCTCTTGTTTTCAGAAGCGACCTGCCCACAACAACAATAACAACAAGGTGAGGCTCGTCAACAGCGTGGCGGTGTTCACTCTAGACGCGTGGTGGTGTTCACTGTAGACGCGTGGCGGTGTTCACTCTAGACACGTGGCGGTGTTCGCTCTAGACGCGTGGCGGTGTTCACTCTAGACGCGTGGTGGTGTTCACTCTAGACACGTGGCGGTGTTCACTCTGGACGCGTGGCGGTGTTCACTCTAGACGCGTGGCGGTGTTCACTCTAGACACGTGGTGGTGTTCACTCTAGACACGTGGTGGTGTTCACTCTAGACGCGTGGTGGTGTTCACTCTAGACACGTGGTGGTGTTCACTCTAGACACGTGGCGGTGTTTACTCTAAACGCGTGGTGGTGTTCACTCTAGACGCGTGGCGGTGTTCACTCTAGACGCGTGGCGGTGTTCACTCTAGACGCGTGGCAGTGTTCACTCTAGACACGTGGCGGTGTTCACTCTAGACGCGTGGTGGTGTTCACTCTAGACGCGTGGTGGTGTTCACTCTAGACACGTGGCGGTGTTCAATCTAGACGCGTGGCGGTGTTCACTCTAGACGCGTGGCGGTGTTCACTCTAGACGCGTGGCGGTGTTCACTCTAGACGCGTGGCGGTGTTCACTCTAGACACGTGGCGGTTTTCACTCTAGACGCGTGGCAGTGTTCACTCTAGACGCGTGGCGGTGTTCACTCTAGACACGTGGCGGTGTTCACTCTAGACACGTGGCGGTGTTCACTCTAGACACGTGGCGGTGTTCAATCTAGACACGTGGCGGTGTTCACTCTAGACGCGTGGCGGTGTTCAATCTAGACGCGTGGCGGTGTTCAATCTAGACGCGTGGCGGTGTTCACTCTAGACGCGTGGCGGTGTTCACTCTAGACGCGTGGCGGTGTTCACTCTAGACGCGTGGCGGTGTTCACTCTAGACGCGTGGCGGTGTTCACTCTAGACGCGTGGCGGTGTTCACTCTAGACGCGTGGCGGTGTTCACTCTAGAATCGTGGCGGTGTTGACTCTAGACGCGTGGCGGTGTTCAATCTAGACGCGTGGCGGTGTTCAATCTAGACGCGTGGCGGTGTTCACTCTAGACGCGTGGCGGTGTTCACTCTAGACGCGTGGCGGTGTTCAATCTAGACGCGTGGCGGTGTTCAATCTAGACACGTGGCGGTGTTCACTCTAGACGCGTGGCGGTGTTCACTCTAGACGCGTGGCGGTGTTCACTCTAGACGCGTGGCGGTGTTCACTCTAGACGCGTGGCGGTGTTCACTCTAGACGCGTGGCGGTGTTCACTCTAGACGCGTGGCGGTGTTCAATCTAGACGCGTGGCGGTGTTCACTCTAGACGCGTGGCGGTGTTCACTCTAGACGCGTGGCGGTGTTCACTCTAGACGCGTGGCGGTGTTCACTCTAGACGCGTGGCGGTGTTCACTCTAGACGCGTGGCGGTGTTCACTCTAGACGCGTGGCGGTGTTCACTCTAGACGCGTGGCGGTGTTCACTCTAGACGCGTGGCGGTGTTCAATCTAGACGCGTGGCGGTGTTCAATCTAGACGCGTGGCGGTGTTCACTCTAGACGCGTGGCGGTGTTCACTCTAGACGCGTGGCGGTGTTCAATCTAGACGCGTGGCGGTGTTCACATGTGGAGGGGAAACCCGGGGATCGGGAAGGAAATCCACGCGACCACGGGGAGAGAGAGAGACACGTAAACTACAAATATACAGCAGGCGTCAGGGTCGGGATCGAACCCACGACTTCCTGTATGCCAGGACAGGTAGTTAACATCTCACCACAGAGAGACGCGCAGCCTCGGCTGTGTTGGTTGATCCTCAATGAATTACTTGGTGGAGCATTAATACTGAGCAGGTGAAGGTGGCCAGGCGTGGGTCTGGACACACCACCACCTGTGAACCGTGCCAGTGTGTGACAGTGGTGGAGCCAGTGGGGATGGGGTGGCACGTGCCCCCCCAACGATCCGATAGAAATCCCTAATTTCGATAGGATCATTGGGGTTTATTAGTAACTAGCTTCACTACCCGGCTTTGCCCGGGACTTGGATTCTTGTCTTGGATTAATTTAATATTCCCTCATAATTCAATTAAAAACCCTAGAAAAAATTTATGCTTGCAAGAAAGAAGCCGAAACACTTCAATTTACCTAAATCGGATGTTTTCACTCAAGGAAATTCAACCCGAACCCACCGCTACGTCAGGTCGATTTTTGCCACTCGAGAAGGGAATGACGTGGTGTTCGCTTAGACATTCCAGACAGCAAAAGCTGTGAAAATTTCATGACGCCAGAGCTCAGCGTTGGAGAGTTTTTGCTGCTTCACACAATTAAACACGTGTAAGTTCTGCTTTATATTTAAGAAGATGGCAGTTGTACCCGTTCTTCACACGGATTTGTATTGAAACTCCGAGAAGCCAATGACTTAATTGGCCAGGAGCGAAGCGCCACCTAAAATCTCCCGGCACGCTGTGAACAGCTGTAGAAGTACGGCGCGCGAAGAGCCATGTGGTAGGGGGGTAAGCATTGCAGAGCGCTTAGCTCAGGTGTGATGCGGGTTTATGCCACATACGTCATGGTCATTCCCCCCCCCCCCAAAATACAAAAGTCTATTTTTCTTTCCTGAAGGCATCAACACGTTCAGCGAGCTCGATGACGATCACACGCGTCGAATGAAAAGCAAGGGACAAGTCCTTTCGTACTAACAACTCCTATCTCACTAACAACTCCTTACTTACTAACAACTCCTGTAATTTTTCATTGCTGGAGGGGTTTCCCCCCCCTACCTGAAAATCCTCGCTCCACCTCTGAGTGTGTGACAGTGTCAAGTTTGTATTGGCAGTAAAGTCTATTAACTCTATTGAGCACAGAGGTTATATCAAAACAGTAGTTTATTTTAGTTTTCCTCTGGAACTCTTTGTAAGAATGGAGTCAGGAAGTGATCACAGCACACACGTGCAGCAGCTGAAGTCATCCCAGCAGTCAAGGACATCTGTGCCTGGCTTCACACCTCTAAGTTGCGATTGAACATTAATTTATGCATTTGTGCATGACACAAATAGTATTATTTTCAACACGCTTTCTTATGTCAGCTGAATTTAGCTTTCATAAACATTTATTTAGAAGCCAGACAGTTGAAATTGTGTGCTGAGTTTTGGGTTAACGTTCATTTTGAAGATACGAGGGCTTCCAGGCATGTTTATGACCATTTACCCTCTCATTGTGTGCCATAACAGCCCGTGTGATGAATTTGGGACACTTTTTTTTTACTATATCATAAATATATGAATAACTATAGACGTGTAAGTGACGTGTGACTGTGTATATGCATTCCTCTGTGCCTCGATACTGAAGTGTAGATGGTGTGGATATTCTTCTTTTTCTGTCTGCAGCTGTCGCTGCCTCTGCAGAAGTGGTCTCATGGAGCAAAGGCACTCGGCGCAGCTCGGTGCAAAAAGGCATCAATGCGACCGGTGTGCATACAGCACGGATCGTCCTGAACATTTGACACGGCACCAGAGAACTCACACAGGAGAGAAACCCTTCAAGTGCAGTGTGTGTGGGAGGGCGTTTGCAAATTCATCTGCTCTTGTAACACACCAGAGAACACACACGGGAGAGAACCCCTTCAAGTGCAGTGTGTGTGGGAAGGCGTTTTCAGATTCATCTAATCTTGTAACACACCAGAGAACACACACGGGAGAGAAACCCTTCAAGTGCAGTGTGTGTGAGAAGGCGTTTGCACAGTCATCTGCTCTTGTATCACACCAGAGATCACACACGGGAGAGAAACCCTTCAAGTGCAGTGTGTGTGAGAAGGCATTTGTACAGTCATCTGCTCTTGTAGCACACCAGAGAACACACACGGGAGAGAAACCCTTCAAGTGCAGTGTATGTGGGAAGGCGTTTTCAGATTCATCTAATCTTGTAACACACCAGAGAACACACACGGGAGAGAAACCCTTCAAGTGCAGTGTGTGTGGGAAGACGTTTGCACTTTCAGCTCATCTTGTAGCACACCAGAGAACACACACGGGAGAAAAACCCTTCAAGTGCGGTGTGTGTGGGAAGACGTTTGCACTTTCAGCTCATCTTGTAGGACACCAGAGAACACACACGGGAGAAAAACCCTTCAAGTGCGGTGTGTGTGAGAAGGCGTTTACACTTTCACAAAATCTCCAAAGACACCAGAGAACACGCAAGCATCAGAAGATCCACCAGGAGTGGAGTGTGAAATCAGCTTGTGAAAGTAAAAGTGCTGCAATGAGCCCATCCCTCATCAAACAAGAACCGGAAGAAAATCCCAGCTTGGACACTTTCAAAGAAATCAAGGTGAAATATGAAGAGGTGAAGGTGAAATGTGAAGATGTGATGGTGAAGAGCGAAGAAGTGAAGGTAAAATGTGAAGATGAAGATTCAACTCCCAAATCGGACCTTCGCATCGATGGAGGCAACGTGAAGCAGGAGGAGAATTCTGACTGCGAGGCAGAGCGAGGCAACTCCCAGCAGTTTGTGGAAGTGGAGGTGTGGGTGGACTTCCTCCGAGACAATACAAAGTCTAATGGAGACCCGGGAGATGCGTAAGCCTTAGACCAGTGGTTCTTAACCTGGGTTCGATCGAACCCCAGGGGTTCGGTGAGTCAGTCTCAGGGGTTCGGCGGAGGTTAAGACACACACCTGACTCGTATGATTGTGCACCAGTAAAACATGTACCTATGTTTTGAATTTGAAAAAAATTTTTTATTTTTCCAATTAAGAAGGGTTCGGTGAATGCGCATATGAAACTGGTGGGGTTCAGTACCTCCAAAAAGGTTAAGAACCACTGCCTTAGACGATGCCGCTCCAACAGATGCACCTTTGTCACAGGCCTTTAATGACAAGAATGTGAAGTTGAACACTCAGGTGCTAGGTTCAACCTGCAGGGTAAGAGCGGCCAGTCGTTGTGGACCTGTGTGTTGGGTAGACCTCTAACCAGGAGCGAGAGCCAATAAGCTCCCAAGCATTCACTGTTATCAATTGCATTTATATTGTGCTTGCTTAATCGCCCCAGCAATTCGTAGTTTTGTATCGTATCTCGTCTCAAACACTCGAAGAGCATCCCCAAGTAGCAGCTGCCCCTGTGTGGCACAAGGTGGTGGCCCTGCACCGCACACACACCGTGTACACACACTGTGTACACACACACCATGTGCACACACACACACCGTGTACACACACTGTGTACACACACACACACACCATGTACATACACACACACGGTGCACACACACACGCACTGTGTACCCTAAAAACCCTAAAAGACCCTAAAAACCCCGAAAACCCCAAAAATCCCCTAAAAACCCAATAACCCTATAAAACCTTATAAAACCCTAAAAGACCACAAAAACCCCTAAGAAAATCCTATAAAACCCTAAAACCCCTAAAAGACCCCAAAAAACCCTTAAAAACCCAAAAACCCTTTAAAACCCCTAAAAACCTCACAAAACCCGAAAAGACCCCGATAAACCGTAAAAAAACCCTAATAAACCCTATAAACCCCTAAAAGACCCTCAAAACCCCCCAAAAAACCTAAAAAATCCTAGAACCCCAAAAACCCTAAAAACCCCCGAAAAATCCTAAAAGACTCTAAAAACCCTAAAACCCTAAAAAAAAACCCCTAAAAGACCATAAAAACCCATAACCCTAAAAAAACCAAAAACCCCAAAAATAAAAAACCCCCCAAAGAACATAAAAACCCTAAAAACACTCAAAGACACCAACAAACCCTAAAAACCCCTAAAACCCCAAAAACCCCCAAAAACCCCTAAAAGACCCGAAAAACCCTAAATAAAACTCTAAAAAAACCCAATAACCCTAAAAAACCTTATAAAACCCAAAAAAACCCCTAAAAGACCCCAAAAACCCCTAAGAAAAACCTACTAAACCCTAAAAGACCCCAAAAACCCTAAAAAAACCCAAAACCCTTTAAAACACCTAAAAACCCTATAAAACCCCTAAAAGACCCCCAAAACCCCCCAAAAAACCTAAAAAATCCTATAACCCCAAAAACCCTAAAAAAAAAACCCTAAAAGATCCTAAACACCCAAAAAAACCCTAAAAACCCAAAACACCTAAAAAAACCTAAGAAACCCTTAAAACCATAAAAGACCCCAAAAAACCGTAAAAACCCTAAAAGACCCCAAAAACCCTAAAAACCCTAAAAGCCCTAAAACTCCAAAACCCTAAAAACCCCAAAAAACCCTAAAAGACCTCAAACCCTTAAAAACCCAAAAAACCTAAAAAGAAAAAACCTAAATAACCCTTAAAAACCCAAAACCCCAAAAAACACAAAAAAACAAAAAAAAACTTTAAAAACCCTAAAACCCCAAAAAACCATAAAACCTAAAAAACCTATAAAACGCTAAAAACAGTAAAAGACCCCAAAAAACCCTAAAATATCCCTAAAAACCCTAAAAGACCCCAAAAAACAAACCCCTGAAAACCATAAAACCGCAAAAAACCTAAAAATACCCTAAAAGATCCCTAAAAACCCCGAAAACCCCAAAAACCCCCCAAAAACCCCGAAAGACCATACAAAAAACCGCTAAAAGATCCTAAACACCAAAAAAAACCCTAAAAACCCAAAACACCTAAAAAAAACCTAAGAAACCCTTAAAACCATAAAAAGACCCCAAAAAACCGTAAAAACCCTAAAAGACCCTAAAAACCCTAAAAGCCCTAAAAAAACCCTAAAACTCCAAAAACCCTAAAAACCCCAAAAACCCTAAAAAAACTTAAACCCTTAAAAAACCTAAAAAGAAAAAACCTAAATAACCCTTAAAAACCCTAAACCCCAAAAAACACAAAAAAACAAAAAAAAACTTTTAAAACCCCAAAAAACCATAAAACCCAAAAAACCCACAAAAAAACCTATAAAACGCTAAAAACCGTAAAAGACCCCAAAAAACCCTAAAATACCCCTAAAAACCCTAAAAGACCCCAAAAAACACATAAAAACCCCTGAAAACCATAAAACCCCAAAAAACCTAAAAATACCCTAAAAGATCCCTAAAAACCCCGAAAACCCCAAAAACCCCCAAAAAACCCTGAAAGACCATAAAAAAAACCCTAAAAAGCCCTAAAAAATCCTCCAAAACCCCAAAAAACCCTATAAAACCTTAAAAAACCCTATAAACCTTGAAAAACCCTAAAAGACCCCAAACCCCCTTAAAAAAACCGTAAAACCCCCAAAAACCCAAAAAGACCCTAAAAAACCCTAAAACCCTGAGAAAAACCATAAAAACCCTAAAAACCCTAAAACACCTCTAAAAACCCTAAAAGACCCCAAAAAACCATAAAAACCCCTAAAAAACCTTAAAACCCTAACAACCCCCCAAATCCCCCTAAAAGACCATTCTTCTTCTTCTTGAGTGCTGCCTAACGGCGTGTGCGACTTCACGATGATATTGGTCCCGGTCTAGCACGGCGTGTAGAGTTTGTGCTGTTGTTAATTGTAGCCACGTTTTGATGTTACTGAGCCATGTCGTTTTTGGCCGTCCTGGTCGTTTTTTCCCTTCGATTTTTCCTTCCAGGATTTGCTTTTAAAACCCTAAAACCCTAAAAAACCCTAAAACCCCCAAAAAACCTAAAAAAACCCTATTTATGACGCGTGCATGACCATAGCAACTCGCACGCATTTGGTGGGGAGGATGGCCCATGCCAAGTCACTCGCCTTCAGTATGAGTGAGGGTCAGGTCTAAAATCCTATAAAATACACTAAATTCTTCACTGTCTCATGTCCCTTCCACCACAATGCGTGCAGTTAACAGGACCCTGCGGGGTGGGCTGGTAGGAATAATACTTAGTACCGGTACAGGGATATCGACCGGGTATAGACGAGTTAAAGAAAAAATTACTATTCTAGTGTAACGTTAATTAAAAGTGTTTGTTTTGACAAGACACGCTGTGAGATTTAAAGACCCACCACCCCCCACCAGCCCTCACCACCCCCCCCACCACCACCCAACCCCACCACCACCACCCCACCACCCCCACCACCACCTTCTGCACTAGGCCTCGCGAAGCCTGCCGCACTAGGCCTCGCGAAGCCTGCTGCACTAGGCCTCGCGAAGCCTGCCGCACTAGGCCTCGCGAAGCCTGCTGCACTAGGCCTCGCGAAGCCTGCCGCACTAGGCCTCGCGAAGCCTGCCGCACTAGGCCTCGCGAAGCCTGCCGCACTAGGCCTCGCGAAGCCTGCCGCACTAGGCCTCGCGAAGCCTGCCGCACTAGGCCTCGCGAAGCCTGCCGCACTAGGCCTCGCGAAGCCTGCTGCACTAGGCCTCGCGAAGCCTCTGCACTAGGCCTCGCGAAGCCTGCCGCACTAGGCCTCGCGAAGCCTGCCGCACTAGGCCTCGCGAAGCCTGCCGCACTAGGCCTCGCGAAGCCTGCTGCACTAGGCCTCGCGAAGCCTGCCGCACTAGGCCTCGCGAAGCCTGCCGCACTAGGCCTCGCGAAGCCTCTGCACTAGGCCTCGCGAAGCCTGCTGCACTAGGCCTCGCGAAGCCTGCTGCACTAGGCCTCGCGAAGCCTGCTGCACTAGGCCTCGCGAAGCCTCTGCACTAGGCCTCGCGAAGTGCACTAGGCCTCGCGAAGCCCTTCTCTGCAGTAGACTTAGCGAAGCCTTCTGCACTAGGCCTCGCGAAGCCTGCCGCACTAGGCCTCGCGAAGCCTCTGCACTAGGCCTCGCGAAGCCTCTGCAGTAGGCCTCGCGAAGCCGCGCTTTTCGTGCACAAATACGGCGATTAAATGTATCTCGTCTCTGTGTTAATAAAGGTTTCTTGTCTCTGTGTTTAAAAAACGTGCTGCGTTTCGGTGAAGTAATTTTGAAGCGAAGTTTAAAGTTTCGCCGTGAGGCGCCGGCCATCTTGTTTAGTTCACAGATCGCAGGGGGAGCGGGCGGCCATCTTGTCGGACAGACAGACAGACGGACGGACACATTAATCTATTGGTGGTCTGGTCCACTTCGTTCCTACCAGTATTACTACTATACAGCCGGTAGATGCTACCACTATAGGCCGTAGATATTACTGCAGAGCGGCCGGCATCATCGTTCCTGGGGGGGTGTGGGCCGGCTGGACAAGCTAGGCGACGCCGGAGGCTCTGCAAGGGACTAGACCTCACCACGCCACTCTGTCAGGTGAGTACTTTGTGCTATAGAGTCGATAAATACTGCTATAAAGTCAGCATGTACTACTGTAGTGATAGCAGGTACCACCACAGTCGGTATGCACTGCTGTAATCATAGCAGGTACCACCACAGTCGGTATGCACTGCTGTAATCATAGCAGGTACCACCACAGTATGCACTGCTGTAATCATAGCAGGTACCACCACAGTATGCACTGCTGTAATCATAGCAGGTACCACCACAGTCAGTATGCACTGCTGTAATCATAGCAGGTACCACCACAGTATGCACTGCTGTAATCATAGCAGGTACCACCACAGTCAGTATGCACTGCTGCAGTCAAAGCAGGTACCACCACAGTCAGTACACACTGCTGTTACATTTTCAAGAGTAGTTTTGAAATAGTTTTAAGCCCCGGGCAACGCCGTGTACTTTTTGCTAGTAATAAATAAAACAAATAAAAGCGTGCGCGTGCGTGCGCGTGCGTGCACGTCTGTGCTCGTTGGACCAGGCATAAAAGGAGAGCTCCCTGGACGATCAGGGCCCAGTCGTAACTCAAGACCCAAGACCAGCCATCGGAGGACCCTGGGACGCTGTGAGAGCCAGTGGTGTGGGACTCTGGAACTCCCGAATCTACGACCTTGTGAGGGTGTGTTCCTGAGTAGAGTACCTAGGCTGTGTACCTAGGCTGTGTACCTAGGCTGTAACAGAGTATCAGGAGTGTGGAGAGTTGGAGTGTTGGAGTGCTGTTGGAGTGGAATAAAGAAGTTACATCTACAAGTGTCTCCGGAACCCGTTACAGCTGCAAGCCATGTTTGGCCTCGGCCTGCACCAAAGTTCCTCTGAGTTGGCGTGGTGGCAGCAGCGATCTTGGCACTGGTCCGAGTAGCCGCAGTCGCACTCCTCCCCCAACTCCACCAGCGCGTTGCCGCAGATGGGCTTGCCCGACTGTCAACGCCACGTTACCACCACGTTACCATCACGTTACCACCACGTTACCACGACGACGACGTCACCACGTGGCCACCACGTTACCACCACGTTAGCACCGCCACGTTAGCACCGCCACGTTAGCACCACCACGTTAGCACCACCACGTTACCACCACCACGTTACCACCACCACGTTACCACCACGTTACCACCACCACGTTACCGCCACGTTACCACCACCACGTTACCACCACGTCACCACCACCACGTTACCACCACCACGTTACCGCCACGTTACCACCACCACGTTACCACCACCACGTTACCGCCACGTTACCACCACCACGTTACCACCACCACGTTATCACCACCACGTTACCACCACCACGTTACCACCACCACGTCACCACCACGTTACCACCACCACGTTACCGCCACGTTATCACCACCACGTTACCACCACCACGTTACCACCACCACGTCACCACCACGTTACCACCACCACGTTACCGCCACGTTACCACCACCACGTTACCGCCACGTTATCACCACCACGTTACCACCACCACGTTACCGCCACGTTATCACCACCACGTTACCACCACCACGTTACCGCCACGTTACCCTACCACGTTATCGTATCTTGGCAGAAGTCGTTTACTTTCACAAATGTTGGGCAAAAAAATTATACGTGGTGTATTTTGTTTGAAAATGTTACAATAAAACATTTCTGAAACTGCACATGGGGTCCTTGACATTTCATATTCAGACTCAACCATGAAACGTTTCATTTTATGTAAAATCTTTATCCTTGCACTATTACCATTGCCATGACGGAGGATGCCATTATGCTATAGCTGAACTTTACAATTGTATATGGAGGTCCATATAAAGTACTAGCAGGCCATCGAATAAGATTGCGAACATTAATATAAAAAGCCTTAATATAGCCAATGTATAGTTTTTAATGGGCAACAGTTTAAGTAATTATTATTTTTTGCAAGAGAGAGTGAAAAAACATGTGCTTCAAGTTTGTACAGTTGTTGGAATCAAATTGCCTCTTGGGTCACTGCAAAAAAATGATCTTTTTCGGAAAAGGCACATGTGCATGATATTGGAATTTATTCTTAATAATTAATTACAAGGATTTTGGAAAAAATTATTAAACTCGAGAGAGGTTTGCCACTGTCAGTTTCTTGCTGGTGAATGTCAATTTCCTACAAAGTCTCACCATGACGGTTCAATGCTGAATGTAAATTGTCCAAACAGATACACTATGGGAACCTCATTTGCCAGTAAAAATATGATAATTGGTTTTTTACCCTTCTATCTGGCAACAAAACTGACACCTTTTTACAAGGAGTCATGTTTGCATAGACCGCAATACCTGCAGTCATAATACAAACAAAAGAACATAACTCTGTAAATGTGCACTGTCCCTGCGCCTTTTGGCGTCATCTGGTCCAACCCATGTGAGACGAGGCTCTAAGGAAAGCTGTCTCGGGTGTGAACCAATCAACTTCAAGGACAGTGCACATTTTCAGAGTTATGTTCTTTTGTTTGTATTATGACTGCAGGTATTGCGGTCTATGCAAACATGACTCCTTGTAAAAATGTGTCAGTTTTGTTGCCAGATAGAAGGGTAAAAAACCAATTATCATGTCCAAACAGAGTTAACTTTTCGCGAGGATCTTGCATGGAGAATTACCCCGATAAAACGACACTCCGATAGTGGTACTTGTTAAGTGTACAGTGATTTGAGGTTTTTATTTTACTATATTTTAAAAGCGTGGACATCCCAACGTAAAAGTTTCAAATTCAAAAATAAAACTACTTTATCAAGCGTGAAATTTAACAACTATAATAACGGCCCGGAGTATCGGAGAAAAATAGATTAATACGCTCATGATACACACATTGGTTTGTCCGTGTACAAATCGACCGTTTAAGATTGGCACACTGTGGTTGTGGGAGTATTGGCATAGCGGTTAGCATAGCGCGCGATGACCCCAGTGACACTTGTTCGATTCGTGGCTACGTTGACGGCAGTGGCGAGTGACACTTGACCCGGTACTGGGTTTCCCCTTCACCAACACTCACTGACAAGTGTGGTGAAGTATAGTCACAAAGCCCGACGATTGCGGGTAGAGGCCATCATCCAGCAGTGGCTCGATAAATTATCGAAGATTTTTTAGATTTTATTTCATTTCTATCTGGCTCCCATTACCGCTGCAGCCGCTCGAGGCAGCACACAGGGCTGCCTCTCGCCACTTGTCCACGATTCGAATCCAGCGGACGCCCTGATTAATGATTACTCTGGATGTAATAACCACAATAATATGCGCGTCTGTTTCACGGAGGGCGTTAAATACCCCCCCGCCCCCCCGGCATCGTTTGTAAGAGCAGCCCATTGTGTCCCGGCATCGGTCTCCACATTTGCCAAATTCGAAAATTGCAAATTACTCAATTGGGATTATGTATAGCAATCATTGCCCCCCACGATCACTCTTCCATATGGGACTCTTCTGTTCCCTTGAGTTCTCACCTGGTTAAACTAAATAAACGTGAACACGTTTACCATAATCAGAGGAGTGAATCATTGCCTACCTCGTGCCCACTCACCTATTGAGTAAAATGGCGGTTGAAGGGGCATAAGGTCTAAATAAACTTGTGGGTTTTTGAAAAACGAGTGGTGCACCTGGATAAGGCTTTTTTCCCCCAATGCAATCCACTTTCATTCCTCGCACACCAAAACACTGGAAAAAACAAGGAAAAGGAAAAACGAGCAGAACCCTTAGGAAAATTAAACCCGATGCACACTGAAGCATTGCAGTATGTAGGCTAATGCGGAAAGATAATATAATGATGGCACGACCTACATGATGCACAACTTTCATGAGTAATGGTAAGCAATGTTATGGTGCCAAATTCTACGTCGCATATCCACCCTTCACAAATCCGGCCAGGCCAATTAACCCCCCCCCGATCCCTAGTGCAGTCTTTGAGCTTGGTATTATTTCGACTATTTCACATACAGTAGTGTACTCTTTAATCTTGAAAACATTTAATAATTACTAGTGGAAGTAACCCGGCTTTGCTCGGGTGAAAAATATATTTCTTAAAAATCTTACATATATATACACATATACTAAGGTATTGTGAAAGCTCGGTGGGCCGTTTGTACATTTCTACTAGCTGTACTACCCGGCTTCGCCCGGGACTTGTATCCACTACGGCCGGCCGCCTTTGTCTCCCCAGTGGCGATGTTAATACGCCACACCAGTTACTCGTTTGAGGCTGAGTCGACCTAGGGGAGGTTCAAATAATCTTGACCGGTGGTGGCCATGAGCGGGAATCGAACTGGGTTCGCCGGGTTGGTAGCGCAGCGTAGCGTTAACCACTACACCCACCGCTCCTCACACACACAGACGCACAGACACACACACAGACACACACACAGACACACGCAGACACACACAGACAGACACAGACAGACACACAGACACACAGACAGCACGCTAACCACTACACTACCGCTCCCCACACACCACACACGCACACACACAGACACACACAGACACACACACAGACACCCACACACAGACACACACACAGACACACACACAGGCAGCACGCTAAGCACTACACTACCGTTCCCCCTACACACCACACACGCACACACACAGACCACAACACAGACACACACAGACACACAGACAGACACACAGACAGCACGCTAACCACTACACTACCGCTCCCCACAACACACACGCACACACAGACACACACACAGACACACACACACACACAGGCAGCACGCTAAGCACTACACTACCGTTCCCCCTACACAACACACGCGCACACACACAGACACACACACAGACACACACACACAGACACACAGACAGACAACACACAGACACACACACAGACACACACACAGACACACACACAGACACACACACACAGACACACACACACAGACACACAGACAGCACGCTAACCACTACACTACCGCTC
>NW_026891703.1:0-7500 GCF_015708825.2 Lethenteron reissneri
ATGATAACATTGGTAACTGTGGCAACAATAATCCCCCTCCCCCCTCCCCCCCTCCTCCCCCCTCCCCCCTCCCCCCCCTCCTCCCCCCTCCCCCCCTCCCCCTCTCCCCCCCTCCCCCCTCCCCCCCACCTCCCCCCTGCCCCCCCTCCCCCCTCCCCCCCACCTCCCCCCCCTCCCCCCTCCCCCCCCCCCTCCCCCCCCCCCTCCCCCCTCCCCCCCCCCTCCCCCCCCCTCCCCCCCCCCTCCCCCCCCTCTAGGAGCTGCAGAGACCGCATGCAGCTGGGGCTGGCCCCCATGGACACGGTGAGTGGCGGAGACTCCCCCTAGGTCGACTCGGCCTCAAATGAGTCCGTGGGGTCACTCCGTGTGCGGTGACCCCAGGTGTGTTGTGACCCCGTGCGTGTGCGGTGACCCCCCCGTGACCCCGTGTGCGTGGTGACCCCGTGTGTGTTCGGTGACCCCACCGTGACCCCGTGTAGTGACCCCCCGTGTGTGTGTGGTGACCCCACGTTGTGACCCACCCGTGACCCCACGTGGTGACCTCCCCGTGACCCCATGTGGTGACTCCGTGTGTGACCCCGTGACCCCGTGTGTACGGTGACCTTGTGTGTGCGGTGACCTCACCGTGACCCTGTGTGTGACATCGTGTGTGTGGTGACCACCCGTGTGATGACCCCCCCGTGACCCCCGCCTCCTGGACCCCCTTGACCCCCGTGACCCCCTGTGACCCCCCCGTGACCCCCCCCCCGTGACCCAGTCTGCCAAGTCGGCGTTCCTGAGGCCCTCCACACGGGAGCGGCTCCGCACCAACCCGGCCAGAGTTCGCTTTGCCGAGCGCGACGCGGTGAGCCCGGAGCGTTGTTGTTGTTGTTGTTGACGTTGTTGTTGTTGACGTCAACGTTGTTGTTGTTGTCGTTGTTGTTGCCTTCGTTGTTGTTGTTGTTGTTGACGTTGTTGTTGTTGACGTCAACGTTGTTGTTGTTGTCGTTGTTGTTGCCTTCGTTGTTGTTGTTGTTGTTGACGTTGTTGTTGTTGACGTCAACGTTGTTGTTGTTGTCGTTGTTGTTGCCTTCGTTGTTGTTGCCTTCGTTGTTGTTGTTGTTGTTGACGTTGTTGTTGTTGACGTCAACGTTGTTGTTGTTGTCGTTGTTGTTGCCTTCGTTGTTGTTGCCTTCGTTGTTGTTGTTGTTGTTGACGTTGTTGTTGTTGACGTCAACGTTGTTGTTGTTGTCGTTGTTGTTGCCTTCGTTGTTGTTGTTGTTGCCGTCAACGTCGTTGTTGCCATCGTGGTTGTTGTTGTTGTTGTTGACGTCGCTGTTGTTGTTGTTGCCGTCGTGGTTGTTGACGTCAAAGTTGTTGTTGTTGTTGCCGTCGTGGTTGTTGACGTCAACGTTGTTGTTGTTGTTGTTGCCGTCGTGGTTGTTGACGTCAACGTCGTTGTTGTTGTTGTTGTTGTTGCCGTCGTCGTTGTTGTTGTTGCCGTCGTGGTTGTTGTTGTTGCCGTCGTGGTTGTTGACGTCAACGTCGTTGTTGTTGTTGTTGCCGTCAACGTCGTCGTTGTTGTTGTTGTTGCCGTCGTCGTTGTTGACGTCAACGTCGTCGTCGTTGTTGCCGTCGTTACTGCCTTCGTTGTTGCCATCGTCATTGCCGTTGTTGTTGTTGTTGCTGTCAACATTGTTGTTGCCCCCCAATCGTTGTTGTCCCCCATCGCCCGCTGGTTTGTTCCCGGCAGCCCGACGCTGGTGACCACCAGCACCACCAGCATCATCATCATCATCAGCAGCAGCAGGAGCACCACCTCCTCTTCATGCCCAACGTTCTCAAGGTCTACCTGGAGAACGGGCAGACCAAGTCGTTCAAGTTCGACTCCGGTACCACCGTCAGGGTGAGCGGGGCCAACGGTCACGAGTAGCTCTTGATGTCCGCTTCAGCGGGAGTCACCGTTCTACGTGCGGGTCCCAGGGTGGTGAACGAGAGTCAGCAGTAGTTCTTTGATGTCCACTTCAGCGGGGAGTCACCGTTCTACGTGCGGGTCCCAGGGTGGTGAACGTGAGTCAGCAGTAGTTCTTTGATGTCCGCTTCAGCGGGAGTCACCGTTCTACGTGCGGGTCCCAGGGTGGTGAACGTGAGTCAGCAGTAGTTCTTTGATGTCCGCTTCAGCGGGCGTCACCGTTCTATGTGCGGGTCCCAGGGTGGTGAACGTGAGTCAGGAGTAGTTCTGTGATGTCCACTTCTAGCGTGGGTCACCGTCCTGCGTGCGGGTCTCGTTAGTTAAGAGGTTACCTGGGGCACCTTTGTCTGTGTGTGTGGGTGCTCGCTAACAGCACTTGCCCCACCACTCTGGCAAAGGCTACCTGGGGCACCTTTGTCTGTGTGGTGCAGGACGTGGTTCACTGGCTGCAGGAGAAGCTGCGCATCGAGCACAGCGAGCACTTTGCTCTGCTCCTGGAACGCGTCACCGCCACCACCACCACCACCGCCATTACCACCACCAACGCCACCACCAACGCCACCACCACCAACGCCACCACCGCCACCACCACCACCACCACCAGCGCCGCCGTTCCAGCACTCACGCTGCTACCGGAGGGCGAGACTCTGGACAAGGTGAGACACACCAAGGCAAAGATCCCCCGTGTAGCCTTAACAGGCTGTAGGGGCAAGTGCTGTTAGCGAGCAGCGCCTACACCGCACCAGGAACACGCGCGCACACGCACACACACGCACACACACGCACGCACACGCACGCACACGCACACACGGCACGCACACGCGCACACACGCACACACGCACGCACACACACGCACGCACACACGCACACATACGCACATACGCATGCACACACGCACGCACACACGCACACACACGCACGCACACACGCACACACGCACACACACATATACATGAATTCACAGTGTATTGTCTACACAGTCCATTGTCTACACAGTCTATTGTCTACACAGTCCATTGTCTACCCAGTGTATTGTCTACTCAGTCTATTGTCTACACAGTCCATTGTCTACACAGTCTATTGTCTACACAGTCCATTGTCTACCCGGTCCATTGTCTACACAGTGTATTGTCTACTCAGTCCATTGTCTACACAGTGTATTGTCTACACAGTGTATTGTCTACACAGTGTATTGTCTACTCAGGCCATTGTCTACACAGTGTATTGTCTACACAGTGTATTGTCTACACAGTCCATTGTCTACACAGTGTATTGTCTACACAGTGTATTGTCTACACAGTCCATTGTCTACACAGTGTATTGTCTACACAGTCCATTGTCTACCCAGTCCATTGTCTACTCAGTCCATTGTCTACTCAGTGTATTGTCTACACAGTCCATTGTCTACCCAGTCCATTGTCTACTCAGTCCATTGTCTACTCAGTGTATTGTCTACTCAGTGTATTGTCTACACCAGGGGTCGGCAACCAAAATAACAAGAAGAGCCATTTCTTTCCAATTCGGTACAAAATTCAGTATTTCAAGAGCCGCAATGCATCTGAGTACATACTGTACATACGTGCATATCGTCAAGAAGCAGCCTGTAAAGAGCCGCATGGGGCTCCGGAGCCGTAGGTTGCCGACCCCTGGTCTACACAGTCCATTGTCTACCCAGTGCATTGTCTACTCAATCTATTGTCTACCCAGTCTATTGTCTACCCAATCTATTATCTACCCAGTGCATTGTCTACACAGTCTATTGTCTACCCAGTCTATTGTCTATCCAGTCTATTGTCTACCCAGTGCATTGTCTCCAGCGTGTGTCCCCCGTCGCACTACCAGGTGGTTCGGAGGCCGGACGCTCGCTCCCTCCGCTGCAGATTCCGCGTCGCCTTCTACCCTCGCAACGCCTACGAGTTCCTGTGCCGGGACCCCGTCGCCTTCGAATACTTCTACCTGCAGGCGAGACTCACTAGGGACTCACCACAGACTCACCACACTAGAGACTCACCACGCTAGAGAGAGACTCACCACAGACTCACCACGCTAGAGACTCACCACACTGAGACTGCAACGCCTACGAGTTCCTGTGCCGGGACCCCGTCGCCTTCGAATACTTCTACCTGCAGGCGAGAGTCGGGACTCACCACACTAGAGACTCAGCACAGACTCACCACGCTAGAGACTCGGCACGCTAGAGAGAGACTCACCGCACTGAGACTGCAACGCCTACGAGTTCCTGTGCCGGGACCCCGTCGCCTTCGAATACTTCTACCTGCAGGCGAGACTCACTAGGGACTCAGCACGTTAGAGAGAGACTCACCACAGACTCACCACGCTAGAGAGAGACTCACCACACTGAGACTCACCACACTGAGACTCACCACACTAGAGACTGCAATGCCTACGAGTTCCTGTGCCGGGACCCCGTCGCCTTCGAATACTTCTACCTGCAGGCGAGACTCACTAGGGACTCACCACAGACTCACCACACTAGAGACTCACCACGCTAGAGAGAGACTCACCACAGACTCACCACGCTAGAGACTCACCACACTGAGACTGCAACGCCTACGAGTTCCTGTGCCGGGACCCCGTCGCCTTCGAATACTTCTACCTGCAGGCGAGACTCACTAGGGACTCACCACAGACTCACCACACTAGAGACTCAGCACAGACTCACCACGCTAGAGACTCGACATGCTAGAGAGAGACTCACCGCACTGAGACTCACCACACTAAAGACTCACCACACTAGGGAGAGACTCACCACGCTAGAGACTCACTCACCACGCTGATGGTAACGATGGTAACGTGTGTGTGTAGTGCTGTAATGATGATGGTGATGATGATGATGGTGATGATGGTGATGATGATGATGGTGATGATGGTGATGGTGATGATGGTGATGCTGATGATGGTGATGGTGATGATGGTGATGATGCTGATGATGGTGATGATGATGGTGATGATGGTGATGATGATGGTGATGATGGTGATGATGATGGTGATGATGGTGATGGTGGTGATGATGGTGATGATGATGGTGATGATGCTGATGATGGTGATGATGGTGATGGTGATGATGCTGATGATGATGATGGTGATGATGGTGATGATGATGATGATGGTAATTATGGTGATGATGGTGATGATGGTAATGATGCTGATGATGGTAACGATGGTGATGGTGATGATGGTGACGATGGTAACGATGGTAACGTGTGTGTGTAGTGCTGTAATGATGATGGTGATGATGATGATGGTGATGATGGTGATGATGATGATGGTGATGATGGTGATGATGATGGTGATGATGGTGATGATGATGGTGATGCTGATGATGGTGATGATGGTGATGGTGATGATGGTGATGATGATGGTGATGATAATGCTGATGATGGTGATGATGGTGATGCTGATGATGGTGATGATGCTGATGATGATGGTGATGATGATGATGGTAATTATGGTGATGATGGTGATGATGGTAATGATGCTGATGATGGTAACGATGGTGATGGTGATGATGGTAACGATGGTAACGATGGTAACGTGTGTGTGTGTAGTGCTGTAACGATGTGGTACGCGAGCGCTGGGCGGGAGAGCTGAGCCGGGAGACGCTGCTGCTACTCGCAGCGCTGCACATGCAGCAGCACGCAACCTGCAGCAGTAGCAGCAGCAGTAGTAGCAGCAGTAGCAAGTACACGGTGAAGCACATCGTGTGAGTGGACACACACACTCACGTACACACACACATATACACACACTCACTACACACACTCACATACACACACTCACGTACACACACACACATACACACATATACACACACTCACGTACACACACACATATACACACACTCACGTACACACACTCACATACACACACTCACGTACATACACTCACTACACACACTCAGGTACACACACACATATACACACACTCACGTACACACACACATACACACATATACACACACTCACTACACACACTCACTACACACTACACACACTCACTACACACACTCACGTACACACACTCACTACACACACTCACTACACACACTCACATACACACACTCACTACACACACTCACATACACACACTCACATACACACACTCACATACACACACTCACGTACACACACTCACATACACACACTCACATACACACACTCACACACACACACTCACATACACACACACATACACACTCACACACACTCACATACACACTCACATACACACTCACATACACACACTCACATACACACTCACATACACACTCACACACACACACTCACTACACACTCACATACACACACCCACATACACACACTCACGTACACACACTCACATACACACACTCACATACACACACTCACATACACACACTCACGTACACACACTCACGTACACACACTCACATACTCACACTCACATACACACACTCACGTACACACACTCACGTACACACACACATACACACACTCACACACACACACTCACTACACACACTCACATACACACACATATACACACACACACTACACACACTCACATACACACACACATACACACACACACGTACACACACTCACATACACACACTCACATACACTCACATACACACACACATACACACACACACGTATATACACACACATACACACATACACACACTCACATACACACTCACATACACACACTCACATACACACACACATACACACACTCACATACACACACACATACACACACTCACATACACACACACACGTACATACACTCACATAGACACACACACGTACATACACTCACACACACACATACATACACTCACATACACACACTCACATACACACACACTCACATACACTCACATACACACACTCACGTACACACACTACACACACTCACATACACACGTACATACACATACACACACTCACATACACACACTCAGATACACACACATACACACACATACAACAACAACCGCCATTCGCCACTAAGTGGCAGTGACGTCACCACGATGCTTGTGCCAGGCCATGTGCACCTTGAGGCCACGTCAAGTGTCGAACGCCCGCTGGCAGGAGGTCACGGGGCAGACCCAGCAGGTGCCACGGGTCGACTGACCGAGATGACCGAGATGACTGGCTGATGCACCACCTGTGCCCCCTACCGTACCAACTCGCTGTGCTTTAGCCACCCAGCGCTCCGCTCATTGTTGTGAGCGTCGCTCCTCCGCCCTCTGTTGTTGTTGGAGGGCGACTGCCTCCAACTGCCCAGTAGCGTCCTTCACGAGCCTCCTCCACTGAGGCCGATCTTGACACCGCTGGTACCAGTCATCGGCAAGTCCACTCAGCTCCACGTCCTCCTGTACCACATCACTCCATCTCTTCTCGAGCCCGTGCCGCGCCCGTTTAGCCCCCTCGATCCGGCCGAACAAAAGCTGTTTAGGCATGCGGTGGCTGGGCATGCAGGCTACATGACCCAGCCAACGCAGCCTTGCCTGCCGGAGGAGCTCACTGATGGGACTTTG